>NW_016806092.1:611230-632676 GCF_001698545.2 Rhinopithecus bieti
ATATATATATATATATATAAGTTCTCTTTAATATATGTAACTTCTTTTAATACTTGACTGTTTTAACCATTAAGATTCTTGTCTGAGGAATCTGAATAGCCCACATGTAAAAATTGAAAGACACTGACATGATGGATTCCCCCAACAGAATGTTCTGGACAGTGAAACCAACTAGTAAATACGTGTTCTTCAGGCACAGAGATTCTAGCTAATATTTTGCTTGTTTATTTTGTGTTTTTGTGTCTGCACTTTTAAACATAAACTGATAGTCAATAGTCTCCAGATATTTGAAAAAATCCTCCTGAATATATTCTAGATTGGATTGAGACCAATACAAACCAAAGATAAAAAGGATGTTGAAGAAAACTGACAAGATAGAGAGGATAAATTTTCAAAAAATTGTTATTGCTAATATTCTGAAAGATGGGGACAAAAAGGTCAATAATATAAAATAGCATACTACAAAAGAGGAATATTCAGAGAACACAAGTGTTGGAAAATAAATCTCTCAAAAGTAAAGCAAAAGGTAAGAGAAGAAAAATAGGATAGACAAGATTAGGAAATTAGTGATTCTGTCCAGGAGGGCTATTTTTAAAAAAATCAAGAGTTCTAAAGATGAAAAGATGAACACACAAATAAATGTAACAAAAAAAAAGCAATGGGGGGGAAAAAACCCAGAAATAATGAAGGAACGAGAAGAAGGGGTATGAATTTTTTTTTTTTTCAAATTTAAAACTATCTAGACCTATAAGACCTGAGTTGTTAGACTGAAAAGGTCTACAAATTTCCCAGCGAAATGGATAGATGAGACTGGTCCTGGTACAAGTCATCATGATATTATAGACTACTGAAAACTAATAGAAGATTCCAAAAATGAAATAATAGATGTTGCATCCAAAGCATAAGAAATCAGAAAGACTGATAATTGCTCAACATATATAATGGAAGTCAGAAGATTACAGAGCAATGCCATCAAAGTCCTGCATAAAAATAATTTCTTACCTACAATTCTTTACAAGCAGCCATTCAAGTGTATGGGTGGAAAAAAAAAGATATATTCAGACACATGAGGACTCACAAAAACTTACCTCCCAAATACTCTTTATCAGACAGCTACTGAAACCAAATGTGCACTACCACTGTAATTAATTTCTGGAATCTTAGATCTATCCAGAAAGGCCAACTATAAAATTACATAGTGTTTGAGATACAGTCCTACTTAGCAACCTGTCAAAGGAGCGTTGCTAGAGTCAGAATGGCCTCTTTTACAAAGCAGATAGACTATGATATATTTTGTGTCAATTGCTAGTGTAGTTGTTATCAGCATCATCTTCCTATTACTTCCTTTCTAGTTATATGAATATGTATACATATGTATATGTATGTGTGTGTATATATGTTTCCCATTCTTTTCTTTTCTTCCAGGTCTACCAAAAGCAGCTGTGATTAGTCAGCTGCAGGTTTTAAGGGGTTCTGCTGTCCTGTGGGCTTTTGGTTGTACTGCTGATGACATTGTTTATATAACCCTTCCTCTGTATCATAGTTCAGCAGCTATCCTGGGAATTTCTGGATGTGTTGAGTTGGGTAAGGCTTTATTTCCTTTTTGATAAGTTTTCAAAATGCCTAATAATTAGAACAAGTGTTTATTAACATTTGAAGCTTTATCAGTAGAATTTAGAGTGATTATATGCATATTATTTTATTATAACACAATATTTGTTTTAAAAAACCACACAGTTTTATGGCATATTCAGTGTTTTCCTGAGGTGAAAAGAACAGTTTTCTGAGGATTTGGCCATGTAGTTGGAGCTGGCTATTGGCTGGGCTTCTCCCTCCTTGTGGTCACTCACCCTCAAACAATCTACCCCCAGATTCCTCAAATGGCAGTAGAAATGTTCCAAGGGAGTGAGTATGGAAGCTGCGTGAATCTTAATGCCTAGTCTTGAAAGTCACATAGGTTATTTCACTTTCATTCCATTGATCAGAGCAAGTCATGGGCCAGCCTAGATTCAAGATTCCAGGAGAAATAGAAGCCACCTCTTGAAGGGAGAAGGAGCAAATTTACATTGCAAAAGTAAGAGCCATGAAGAAATTGCTGAGGCCATCTTTGCAAACAATCTGCCATAGACACTCAATAAATTAGTTGGTAGAACTCGTGACTCAGTAGATTCCATTCATAAACATGCAAGATTATGTGTCAGTTTTTAGACGTCACATAATGTACAAACAGTGGAGATCATTTGCTACTTGTATTTGTCTAAAATGCTGTAATTTTTAGAATAGAATATTTAGAATATTATCAGTATCCACCATAAATAAAGATGAAGGTCAAGACATTAAAATCTTCACTGGACATACATTGTTGTGAAAACTAGGTTTTGCAGTCATTTAAGAACTTTTTTGTTAGCACTATCTTGCGAATTCAACCTTACTAACAGTTGACTTCAAGATATGTTGAGACTGCTTTAAAGTTTTAAAAATGAATAATATGTATACATTCAAGTTCAAAAGTAAGTGAATATTCTTGGCTTCTATGAAGAAGGATGACTCTTATCAATAGCGATGCTCTAATACTTTAACTCTTTTACTTATTTTGACTATTGCTTTTGTCCTGTGTATTGCAAAAGCATATAGAATTACAAAATAGAGAATAAAAAATAGAATTAAAAAATATAGAATTACAATATTTTTAACAGAGTTTTTGGACAATAAAATCAGTGTTTCCGAATGAGTTTGATACAAATTACTGATGACGAGTTATTAAAGTTTTAAAATGAGCAAACATGTTCTAGACAAACATAATTTATGTTTTATGTTCATTCTGCTCTTGAATGTTTTTCCCTAGTGCCTGTTTTTGTCTTTTCTTATAGGTGCCACTTGTGTGTTAAAGAAGAAATTCTCAGCAAGCCAGTTTTGGAATGACTGCAAGAAGTATGATGTGACTGTGTTTCAGTATATTGGAGAACTTTGTCGCTACCTTTGCAAACAATCTAAGGTAAGTGTAATCATTATCAGAAAAAAATATGTCAGAAAGAATAAGTATTGAGATAGAAAAAGTTATTTTTATTTCTTTGTTTATACTCTACCTTTGTTACTGGTGGGTCTTTGTTCTTAGAGCTCCCAAGATGGTGGCAGGCCGCTCCCAAGATGGTGGCAAGCCTTGTGTTCTCTCACCTGGGGTTCTTGGCCTCACAAATTCCAAGGAATGGAACTTTGGGCCATGCAGTGGGTGTTATAGCTCTATTAGAAGCCATGGGTCATGGAAGAGAACCGTGGAACCCAGCGACTAGTGTTCAGCTCAATTAGGACAAACCCGGGCACTTAGCAGAGCAGAAACAATGGTGAGCCTCTAGCCCGATGGGGAGCGGGCAATGGGCACCTTGCTAGATTAGAAGCACAGCAGACACCTTGCTGGATCCAGAGGGGTAGAAGTCAGCAGCGGGTCTGCGACAGCGGCGATCACCAGTGGTGGATGGTGAGCGAAAACTCAGTTTGAGTTGGAATAAACGCGGACCAGAAGAGTGTGCAGTTGCAAGATTTAATAGAGTGAAACAGAGCTCCCATGCAAGAGTGGACCCAAAGCAGGTTGCCACTGCCAGCTCGAATGCCTGGGATTTTATCCAGATCTTTATCCCTCCCCCGTGCTCTCAGGCAATAGATGATTGACTATTTCTTTACCGCCTGCTTTTAGCCTAATTGGTATTTTAGTGAGCTCTCTTTACTACTTGCTTGGTCAGGTGTGAGCTGAGTTACAAGCCCCGTGTTTAAAGGTGGGTGCAGTCACCTTCCCTAGCTAGGCTTAGGAATTCTTAGCTTAGGAAATACAGCTAGTCCTATCTCTCACCTTCTTTCAGAACATAGTTTAGCTGACTTACAAAGATGTATGCAATACCCCAAGATAAAATAAGACAAGTGAAAGAAAATAAACAGAGAGCTATCCAAGAATGTACTAATGTGCTTTGTACTGTAGCAAGATAGGACAGACCCAAAGACTTTGTGTTTAGATTAATTAAAATTTCTATAAACATAACATGCAGCAGATTATGAAATTAGATTCATGCTATGTTTACAGAAAGCAATTATTCTAAGGTTAAAATAATCTTTTAAAATGCTGTTCTTTAAAAAAATAACTACTGACCACTGACTCTGATTATAATTTATTTTCTATTTTTTCTTTTGAATAAGTGATTATATTAGGATTTTTTCTGTTTTACCTTAAATTTTAAAAAAAGCCCTCATATTGCTTTGATTTGCACTTGTCTCCTTACCTGAAGAAGTCATTTCCACATTCTTTTGATCAACTGCCACCATCTGAAAAATAGATAAGCAGAGACAGTTGCAATAGCCTGAAGTTTATCTTTATCGGTTCATTTGTTTTTTTGCCCTCAGAAGTTATTTTCTGTTTCCTGGTTTCATTTGTATCTCTAAATGCTTCTTCTTTAACTTTATGATTTTCTAAACATTCTTGAGACTATAAAGAAGTGACTTTCTTTCATCAAATTTTTTTAATTCTTTAATTATATTATTGTATTATTTATTATTATAAATAATTCATCTTTAGTTATCTGATTATTTTACAAATAAAATCCACATGGGCCCCTTCAAGAATGACAGTAGAGTAGGATATTGCCCTGCGTGGGGTGGGGCAACAGAACCTTGGTCTTTGAGACCCACCTTTCCTAGACTAGAGGATCTCTCACTTATCACCTCTGCCATCATCACACCTACTTAAGGCATGAATGGTGTGCTGGGATATCTTCTCTTCTTCTCTTATCTGGACATGTAATTTTTCAGTTACCCAGAGCACAGCTGACACTAGGTTGGAGGCATTTAAATAAGACTTTTTAAAGATACGAGATTACGTAGGGAAGATGGACACACACAAAAATGTGAAATTGGATAATCTGATGTACAAATTGTTTTGATTTATTTTGAGCTTGGAGTTTACCAAGGAGAAGCCTCCAGTCGAGCTTCTGACCCACCTCCGTGTGGCAGAAGCCATTCTTACTCATTTTTTGTCTGGAGTGCTTCAAATAACTGTAGATTCCATAGATTCATAGCAAAGACAAAGAGTTCCAGATAATTGTTTTACATTTTTTGAATTTTTTTGTCTTCAAGGAGACCTTACTTCAGATAAGGGATGTAGTCTTAACCTAAAGAACCCCAGTAATACACTTAGAATGCCACAACCTCACATATTTTCTCTTCTAGTTTTCGTTGTACTTTTTGGTAATGTGATATCTGGAGTAGGTTAATTTGGGGAATTAATGCCCTCCAGTAAGATTAAGGTCACCTTCAGATGAGATTTCATGACTTTAGTACAGAATACAGTAGGTGCTATCTAGTGAAGCTCATCTGTTTTCTAAACCACATGCTCCACCATTCCTGTTTCCTGTCATCCATTAATGGTGACATTAGTTTGTGTAATGTCATTGCTCAGTAAATATTTATCGAATGGTTGAATACATGGATTTACTTATTTCTAAAATTTACCAACTTAAATAATGCTGCATTTAGTGTCTTCATGCAATTGAGCTAATTTAGGTTTTCAGAAGTGAATGTAAATAGCCAAAGTATATGGATGCTTCTGCGATTTTTAGAAAATATTTCTAAATTGCTGTTCAAAGTGGTTGAAGTGATTTAGAATCTCATGCACATTGTAGGAGTATGCCTGTTGCACAGTGTCAGTACTGGGTGTTATTAAAAATAGTGGTTTTCCAGTTGTGTTTCTTGGAAAATTAGAAGCTCTTTTAAGCTCCCTCAAAAGTTCCTGAAACATGGTGAGTCAGAGTAAAAGCAGGCCAATTTCCAAGGCCCACCCTTTCAAATATCATGAATTAAACCCAACTTCCTGAGCACCTCAATAATACTTTGTTTGAACAAAGGATGCCTCAGTGGTTTTTAATTAGAGAAGTAAATTTGAGTATTTACTTTTGTTTATAATTGTATAGACTAGAAACAAACATATATTAATGTGCTCTGTTAAGATTGCTGGCAAGGCGGGACAGTTTTCCAGCTGTATTTCCCTTTTAAAAATGTCTCTTTTGGCCGGGCGCAGTGGCTCAAGCCTGTAATCCCAGCACTTTGGGAGGCCGAGACGGGCGGATCAGGAGGTCAGGAGATCAAGACCATCCTGGCGAACACGGTGAAACCCCGTCTCTACTAAAAAATACAAAAAAACTAGCCGGGCGAGGTGGCGGGCGCCTGTAGTCCCAGCTACTCGGGAGGCTGGGGCAGGAGAATGGCGTAAACCTGGGAGGCGGAGCTTGCAGTGAGCTGAGATCCAGCCACTGCACTCCAGCCTGGGCGACAGAGCGAGACTCCGTCTCAAAAAAAAAAAAAAAAAAAAAAGGCTCTTTTGTTTCTTTTACTCATTTTATTTCTTTGGTACATAATGTTTTACTTTATCCATTTGAACTCCCACTTCATATAATAAAGGTATTAGTAGTTTTTCATATTGGTTACAAATCTTTTCTCAGTGTTTTCCTTTAAATTTTTTAATGAAATGAAATATTCTTTTTAACTCTCTGAATCTGTATTGTACTGATTTGGAGAAAAGATTATAGCTTCAGAGAATTAGAGAGAACTGAGAATTGAAAACAGAATACCTGATCGCTTTTTAATTAATTTAATTTTTAGGGGTGGGCATGGTGGTTCATGCCTGTAATCCCAGCACTTTGGGAGGCCAAGGTGGGCAGATCACTTGACGTCAGGAGTTTGAGGTCAGCCTGGTCAATATGGGGAAACCATCTCTACTAAAAATACAAAATTATTATTATTTAAATACAAAAATACAATATGGGGAAACGATCTCAACTAAAAATACAAAAATTAGCCGGGCATGGTGGCAACTACCTGTAATCCCAGCTACCCAGGAGGCTGAGGCAGGAGAATTGCTTAAACCCATGAGGTGGAGGTTGCGTGAGCCGAGATTGTGCCACTGTACTCCAGCCTGGGTGACAGAGCAAGACTCTGACTCAAAAAATAATAATAATTTAATTTTTAATTTTAATTTTTGACTAAATCTCTTTGAAGAAAAAATGATGTTTATGAAATAATCTGCAAATGCTTACCTGAATGCAAACTGAGGAAGAAAGAAGGAAATACATTTAGCTTTACCCAAAGGAAAACTTAACAATTTTTTTAAGCAGAGAAGCATTGTACTAGCTAAACCCCTTTGTTGACCTCACACAAAATGAGTACAAGCTGTTCTTGGCATTAAAAATTAGGAAAAGGAGAAAGTCATTCTATTATGACATCTTTTCCCTTCAAGGAGATCTTACATTTTTGCTGTCCAATATTCCTTTCAATGACATTCCCTTGAAAGGAAGGGGCAGTTTCTGCTGCATAGCCAGCACATCGGTGGATTCAGGTAGAGCCAGAGAATGAACACATGACATGGTCCTGGTCCTCACCTTCAAAGAATTAAAATGGAATGTCTCATAAGCCATGGTTTGAAGCCCCACAGACAGTTATTTAAAAGAAAGCAAAACCATGTGTTTTTAAAACAGATTCAGATTTGTTGACAATCTCAGGGTAAGTAGCATATTCCAAAGGAAATTTACCTGCAGGCAGAAGTCACAGTGTGAGTTGAATGTTTATGTGTAGTTGCACAAAGACTCTCTAGGGTTGGTTTTCTCTGGCCAGAAGCATTTATCCATTCCCATCTCTCAAACATGCACCCCATCCCTCACTGCTTTTCTTTTTTGAAACTCCAATTACAAAAGTTATTTTGGCATAAATATTAGATGTACTTCTTTAAAACTGCTGGCAGCAGCATTATCCAGAAAAAGAGACTGATTCCTGTTAGTCATGGTGAGATGAAGTTGTTATTCTCTTCCCCTGAGACTAGAAAAGCAGCTCTCCTTCACTTTTAATCTACCAAGTTTTCTAGGTTACTAAAGCACCATCCTACAATCTGATTGGGTCTAGTTCTGTATTAATATTAATGTTGTCTTTAGTATTGATTGGTGAGGAATGTGTTGGAACTGTAGACATCAGTGATCCTCCTGGGGATTCTTGCGGCAGAGTTTGTCTTATATAAATAATTCTTCCTAACACAGTCAACAGTTAGCTGTATCTAAGGATATATCTAGGGATAGGACCATATATATAACATATTCATTTACTCATTCATTCATTCATTCATTCAAGTGATATTGTAGGATTAGATATACAGGGACACGCAGGACAAATCAAACTGCTTCTCTCATGGAATTTATACTCTCTTTGATGAGGGAGAGAGAAAATAAACCCAGCAAACACAGAGGAAAAGTAATTACAGACAATGACAAGTGTTATAAAGAAACAAAACAGGATGCGGTGATGGAGAATGATGGGCTCTGGGAGTAGGACATTGCCAGTTAGACTGGGTGGTCAGAAAAGACTTCACAAAAATAGTAATCTATGAGCTGAGGACCTGATATGACAAGTGGGATCCAGGCACAGAAAAGCTGGGAGGTGGTAGTCATGACAGAAGAAACTAAAAAGGAAGAGACCCACAGAAAACACCACCTGAATGTTTGAAGAGAAGGAGGGTGTGCCGGGAAATCCATTGACAAGATCTTGTAGGAATTGAATCTTTGTAATCCTGGAGGAGAAACTTGGATTTTATTCCCATCAGAGTAGTTGAAAAAAGATGAAGGAAAAACTGGGAAAAAATATATACCAGTTTGGGATCTATTTTGAAGGAAAGCTAACAAGACTTGTTAGATCAAGGATAGGAAGTGAAGGAATGGGTAGAATCGAGGATAAGTCCCAGGTTTTGGCTCAAACATCTAGGAAAATTATGAACTATTTTCTGAGATAAAGAAAACTGAGATTCAAGGAATTAAAATTAATTTTTTAGATCTGTTAAGTTTGATATATTAGGCATCCAGACGAAGAAGTTAAATAGGCAATTGGATGTAGGAATCTGAAGCTCAAATAGTACAATAAACGGGACCTAATTAACAAAGCGAGGACCTACAGTGTGATGCATGTATGATGCTTATTTTTCAAGCTACTATTTGTAGTTTGACATTTAGGCTATGTGATTTATCTTTATATGTCAATGTAGAACACCCACATTTTGATATTCTCAAGGCATAGTCTATACTTATTAGTAATGTATTTTCTAAAAATTACATCCCTTTCCCTTGTTTTGTTTTCTTAAAAGCTAAGAAATTCCCTGGGAGCCAGAAAACATCTTTATGATTCTGAATACTTTTGGTAAAGAATATTGAAATTTGACAAAATGTCTTATACTTGTCTCCCATTATAAAAAGGGAGGTATTTTAAAGTACCGGTGTATTCAATAAATATTTTATTCATTTTAAACTACACAAATTGTGTTAAATTTTTCATGAGTAATGCTTAGACAATCCTGCAGTGAGCCCCTAAGAGTTTACAGGTTTTTTTAAATTATTATTTTGTTTTGTTTTTCTGAGGCTGACAAGATGAAAATTTTGTAACACAAGAAGCAATTTGTGGCAGTGTGAGAGTGTTTCAGTTTGAAAGGAAACCTGCTTTCTTTTCTCCAAAAGAATCTATCATTCCTTCAAGAGTTTTCTTTGTCATATCTAGATATGATATGGGAATGAAGAAG
The DNA here is from genome assembly GCF_001698545.2 of Rhinopithecus bieti. Classification (NCBI taxonomy): domain Eukaryota; kingdom Metazoa; phylum Chordata; class Mammalia; order Primates; family Cercopithecidae; genus Rhinopithecus; species Rhinopithecus bieti. Next base: position 620,817 of record NW_016806092.1, read on the forward strand.
ATTCAGTAGTGCCAGAGAATAAAATTCCAATAGGAGAGATCAAATGATGCTAACTTGATCTTGGTGTCTTGAACTTGTTTGTTTGTTCATTTGTTTTGCCAGTTACTTTTTGAGTGGGACCAAAGACAGTCATAGGCTAAAATCTTGGCAATTGTGCCTGGTTAAGTGCATTCTATGTATTCTTTTTTCTCTATTGAAAATGGGAATATTAAAAACATTTGCTCTTTCATCATATTTTCATTTTCTTAGTTTCTATGAGTGTCTTATCATGTTTCCTCCTTTTCGTGTCCTATAAAAGATGTAATCTATTAAAGTATTAACTTTTGGAAAACTTTTCCCACCATATTTTAGTAACTTTTTAAAATAGCATTTTAAAATTAATGTAAACTTTAATTGTTATCAAGATGTTCTGACATAGTTTCATTACAATTCTCTGTAGCTTTCAAAACAATCGATTTTGCCTGCAAGATCTAGTTACTTAAAGATATTTATGTATTTTTTATTATTTCATTCCCTAAGTATTTGAAGCATATTATTATATGGTTGAGAAAGTAATCTCTCTTTTAAAACCCAATTTTCCTTAAATAAGTCAAAGATATATTTACATTTTCATAATAGATACAAAAGCATTTAGAAAAGTTGGTAAGGTGCCAGAAACTCTTTTCTGCTTAGAAACTGTAAATGTAGAAATACAAGGGGATAACATAAATAGCTGTTAGCAGTCTAAATGCTAGTGGAATTACACAGGAATTTGTGAATATTTTTGGGTGTTTTAGAACCATGTGTATATATTAAAGGCTTTTTATAAGTGCTAATTTTAATAGCTAATGATTCACATTTCATAGGTAGCAGTGCATGTAAAATATACATGTCTTTTTCTATCTGTCCTTTATGCCATTTATGCTAATTCCATTGAGGATACATATATCCCTTCTTTGTAAAATTTCCCAAGAAATTTAGCTCTATGTAGGAATCCATCTGACAGTGCATTGGCTATGGAATCTAATGACATAGGCTCAGTTTCAAGCTCCTGTTGTTTGACTTTCAGTTGCTCACTTCTCTTCTTTAAGCCATAATTCTTCTCTTTATATAAAATAAGTAACAATACCTACTTCTTCTAATTGACCCTTGATTCTCATAATCCAGTTATGAGATATATGTGAAAAACTGTAAATGAGGAAGCCAAATACAAATGGAAGGATTTTAAACAAAAGGTAGTTTGAGTGCAGTGGCTCATGCCTGTAATCCCAGCACTTTGGGAAACCAAGGCAGGAAGATTGCTTGAGGCCAGAAGTTTGAGACCAATTTGGACAACACAGTGAGAATCCCATCTCTACAAAAAGAAAAAAAAAAAAAGCGAGGGGTGGGGATATATGCCAGTAGCAGTCCATGCTACAGGGGAGGCTGAGGTGGCAGGATTATTTGCGCCCAGAAGTTTGAAGCTGCAGTGAGCTATGATTTCATCACTGCCCTCCAGCAGCTTGGGTGACACAGCAAGACCTCGTCTCAAAAAAAAAATTAGTAATGTTTTACATGAATGTATTTACAAAATTAGAGTAATTTTGTAGAATGTATTTATGAAATTAGAGTAATTGTGTAGGTATTGAAAACTAATTGGTCTTTGACTAATAAAAATTATATAATACTGATTGTAAAATTCCGTATAAATAGATCATGATTATTTTAAAATAAAACTTTAATAATAAAATATTAACAATTTTATAGTGATTTGTCACAAAAGACTAAAAAAACCAGAAACCCTAAAAATATTATGCATGTCTCCTCTTAGATTCTGTATTCTTATTGTAGATGTGGTATGTTAGTAGGATTTCCCACATTTGATATTAATTTAACATTTAAAAACTTATGTCCAGGATTATTTCTTTGAGTATTCATTTGCTATTTTCTACATTGCCTGTTCCTTAAATTGTCTATTCCTGAACTCTCTTGCTATGGACACATAAAGTGAAGGTCAGGAATGGTTAATCTTTGCTCTGCAGTGAGGGCTTATCAGGAAATACGAGAATATTCAGCAAATGATAAACTACTAGAATTCTCCATGATCACATCATTTATTCCCAGTGGGGGGAAAACACAATGAATTGAGAAGATCAAGGATTTGATTACAACTTTTCTATTAATTTGCCATGTGACATAAGGCAATTCATTGCATTAATTGGTTTGCCTCTTGGAGTTGGGGAGCCTGAAATTTAAGCCTAACCAACAACCATGTCTTACGAGTTTTGTGATCTTGGGCTAGTTCTTATTCTTTCATCTATATAAGGAATGTAATAACAATTACATCCAGAAGTGATAGGATGATTAATGAGTCAACTCAAATAGAAACAGGTTGACTACAATAGGGGGTGCTCTCTGGAAGAAGCCCCACAAGATTTTTTAATTATCATAATGAATATGCCAAAACTGAAGATGTAGTCTTCAGCCTTCCAGGACCAGGACTCAATTTATCAGTACATGTCTTTAGATTGGACTCATGTAAACCAGGCTCAAGAATGCCAGTTTATGACTTCAAAATCTCCTCATTGCTGGACCTTCCTTGATCTTCTTCATTAAATGTTGGCATGCCCCAGACTCACTCTCAAACCTTTACTCTTTTCATTCTATTGTCACTCCATGGATAGGCTCCTGGTTGCAAATACCATCTACAACTTAACTCTCAAATTGGTATCTCCAATCCTGTCTTCTCCCTTGATTTCTAGTTTTTTATATCTAGATTCCTACCTGACGTGTCCGCTGAGAAATCTGACATCTTACCTCAAAAATAGCCAAAGTCCAACTTTTTACATCCCCGCTCCATCAAAATGTAATCTTTGTCTCCATCTTGACTGTCTTAGTTAATGGCAACTCCATTCTTCCAGGTGATCAATCAAAAACCAAACCAAACCAAAACAAAAACCAATAAACAAAACACAACAAAACCAAAAAATTAGGAATCTTCCTTGAAGCTTTCTCTTTCTCTCACACGTCCTATCCAATCCATGAGCAAATCTTTCAGATTCTACCTTTAGCTATATCCACAATCAAACCTCACCTTACAAATTACACTGTTATTTAGATGTAAGTGCTTCCTTCCTCTAGAAACTTTTGCAATAGCCTCTTCTTAACTCCGCTCTTGACCTCTAAATTCTATTCTTGCCATAGCAGTTGGAATGATTCTGTTAAAATATAAATTGGTACATGTGAAATTACTACTCAAATCCCTCTGATGGTTTTACTTGGAAGAAAATCCAGATGTCTTCAGCATCGCCTGCATGGCTCTATAGGATGTTTCTTTCTGCCGTGATCTCCTTGACCCCCCAGCTCCCCACATTATTCCTTGTTGACTCCAGCCTATCTGCCTCCTTGCCTTTCCTTCACTACACCAGGACTCTCCTCCCTTGGACTGTTCCTCCCCTAGATATTGTATAGGTCACTCCCTAACCCATCAAATACCTCCCAGAGTGGGCTTCTCTGACCTCAAGCTCCACTAATGTCTGTTGTGGTCACCCTACCAACTTGATGGGCTCCCTACCCAAAGTTTGGGTAAACTGATGTTATATGTGCATCAAGAGAATACAAAAAGGTTAATTACTGACAGACCCTTCTGAGGAGAGTAGCGAAGAGTTCCAAGCATGTCCAAAAATGGCTGGAGAGCAGGGGAAAAGACTGGTTCAACTTCTATGTGATAAAGGAGTATCACTAGAGTGAAAGTTTCTGGACTTGACGCCTGCATATGTTGATCTGCACATACCGCTGGTGCCCAAAGAAGGTATTCTCATCATCTTGCTGAAGAGGAAAGGATAGTGATGTGGTGTGAAAGCTGTGAGCAGTCATGCATGAAGAATGCAGATGGACCCTGGATTATGAGGTCTGTCTTGTTCTTGAAAGTGGCTTCTTTCACTGCTTTATTTTTCTTCCTAGAGCTTATAATTCCATTACATATTTTATATATAATCTCTTTATTCTCTCTTAATCTTCTTCCCTCCACTATTACATAAGTTCCATTATGTATTATTATATCCTTAGTGCTTAGAATGGTGCCGGACACATAGTAGATCCTCAACATTTGTTAATATTTAAACAAAAGAGAGTAGCAAATAGAACAAGTCCAGTTGCTGGGATACTTGTATGCTCATGACCAACATAATCTTTCCCTAGTCTCAGACCTGCAAGGAAAGCTAAATTCTACAGAACGTTGGTGTTTCTGGAGGAGACAAAGTCCAACAAGGGAATTTGGATAAACCAAAGTTTCCATCATTGCAGGCAGGAAGTTGGGACTCTGATGCATTCAGGTCACTGCGGAAATTACCTTGCTAATGGGCCTTTGCACTTTTCAGAGCTTTTCATTAATGAGCGCTGGTAGTTGTAGCTCAGGTGACAGTTTTTCTGAGTTTCTAGGAAAAACCAGCCTCCCTTCACATCTACACATCCTTTTCTTAGGTGAGTTAACACACTTATTCAAGTTAGAGCCAAGTTGTGCAGACTGTTGGAGCTGGTCTTTCTCTACAAGGTGCCTTTGAATGTTCTGGGTCTGAGGCATTTGCTTTCCCTCCACTGTTCTCCCATGTGCTGCAGGATAGAAAGCAGCTATTCAGAGTAAGTAGTCTGTAAGTGGCAGTTCCTATCCCTGTACTATTATGTCTGGAAAATTAGGAGTTCGAAATAAGCCTGCTTTGTGCTGTAACACTTGATATCACAGAAGTCTTTTCAAACTATCTTTTGTGACTTAAAATCTTTGTTAAACTGATGGCTGTCATCTCTGAAACCATGGCCTACCCAAACTCAGGCTTGAGTTAACGGCAGCATTGAAAAGATTTTCAGGGGCAGCTGGAACCTGTGCTGTCTTGACCTTGTAGACCACTCATTTTAAATGCTACCAAATCCTTTCTTAAAAGAAGTCCATACTCTCTCCCCTCACCACTCCTTTCCTGCTTCAGTAAAAGAAAGTCTGATCTCTTTTATGTCTGTTTTCTGCCCTAGTTCTCTGACATCCTGTTCACATTTAGTGTTACTTCCTACTGACTCTGCAATAGCCATTTGCCTTGGTGTCCATATTGTTTCAGTGTATAATATTGGAGTGTCTGTGAAGAAAGCAAACTGTTGGAATGTATTGTCTTTCTTATTATTACATAAGGTGTGGTGGTGTGACACATGTATATGTATAATTGTGAGTAGGTTTTAGGAAAAATAAGTCTTATAATCCCTAATGTATGTTTCTATTTTAGATGATCTTTTAGGAGTTAGACCATGCTTTTATGCATTAAATGGTTAGTTATTTAAGGCTGAAGGCAGAAATGATTTGCTTCTTCGTTTTCACTATGAATTTGTTGCTTTCCTGTCTCTTCACCTATCAACAAACATTCTTTTGTTTCATGAAAAAATTAAAGTTGATATAAAATTACCTGTATTTAAACAGAGCTTGAGAGGTTCACTTTTCTTAGGCATATAAAGAGGGTATTCAGCCTGAGTATGTTAGAGATCCTCTGAGTAGGAGTAACCACGTTTTAGAAGAAAGAGGCTTTGTTTTTAGGAGGGCATTGTTAGAGGCCTGAGTATTTCGGGAAATGAATAAATAAATTCTTGACCTTGTAGGAGGTACCTACAATTCAACTCACTGTGCAGCAGCTCAGCAGACACTGCTGGGAAAACATCTCTCAAAGAACCTTTTGAAGAAACCAGAGTTTTGGTTCGAGTCGATATGACTCCTTTATTGGTATCATCACATCAATTTGATGAATGATTCTGAATGCTACAGGGAAATATGTATTGAAATCCAAGACCTTGGGATGTCTATATTAAAAGCTCCGGGCCACTAAGCAAGTTCTCTTTTAAATTTTAAAAGGAATTTTAAGTAGTTGAAGATGAAATAAGCATTTTCTACATGTTTGAATGTGGCTTACTCAATGTGTGTATGCAAACATATAAGCATCTGACAAATAAAACTGAAATACTCCAATACTTTTCCAGCTTCATTGAGTAAAGAACAAAACCACTGAATTAGAAACTCATGTTTTGATGACTTCCTATTACTGAAGCCATGGGAACAGGATGGGTAAATAGAGAATGGGCTTTTGAGGCTTTTTAAAGCTGGTTTCCTCCCCACTCCCTCCATCCTTCCCCATCTTGTTCCTTCCCTCGTTCCTTCTTTCCCTCGTTCGTTCGTTCCTCCCTCCCTCCCTCCCTCCCTCCCTTCCTTCTTTCCTTGCATAAATATGTTGTGAACACTTCTTATGTAGCAGGTCCTATTGCAGGCCATGCTGTAGGTAATGGGGTACAGCAGAGGACAGAGCAGACAACAATCCCTGCCTTTATAGAGCTTACATTTTAATGAGTCCAAATTATGTCTGTATCTTATGTGACCTTGGATCTGAACTTCATTTCTCCCTATGCAAAATGAGAAAAATGCTTCTTACTTTATAGGGTTATTGTGGTGATTAACATGAGACAATACAATAGTTTGATATGGGGACTCAAGCACGTTCTCTCTTTGTTTCCCCTGACCTAGCAGCCCACATGGGTTTTGCTCCTGTCCTCCATTCTCTGAATTTGTCCTCTTTCTTGCTCTTTCTCTACTTCGGTTTTTGAGTATCTGTGGGTCTCAGTGCCTTTATTTATATGTGTACCCAAGTCTTCTTATTTGTGTGCTTTGGCGTGTTTGCCTCTCACTATGTCTTTCTTTGTATATGCCTCTGTATGTCTAGTTCGTGTCTTTCTTTTTTGATCTCTGCGTGTGTGTGTGTGTACGAGAGAGAGAGAGAGCAAGAGAGAATCTGTGTGCATACATCTCTGTCTCTGCATTTTTCTCTCTTAGAGTGTGAGTTTCTCTCTGTCTCTGTGAATTTGTCTAATTTTTAAAATAAAAGTTCTGTGAAAAGGAATTTGAAAGAAAGTGACTTTATTCCAGTGAACAGTTTGCAGACTGGAAGATACAGCCTTTGCTGTGAAACTTAGGTACATTCCAGAGAACAAAGGGAAGGTTGAGTTTTTATACCAACAGTTCTGCTCAGGTTTCCAATCATGTCCATTTATGCAAATGAAATACTCAAACTTGCTGAGTTTTGATTGGTTGATGTAGCTGAGTTTTGATTGATCAATTCAAGCCACAGCTTATTGGTTGGTTCAGGAAAAATGAGCAATAAGAGTCAGCTATGAAAGCCTTAACAGTAGACCAGTGCAGTAGCTCATGCCTATAACCCCAACACTTTGGGAGTTTAAGGTGGGAGGATCACTTGAGCCCAGGAGTTCAAGACCAGCCTGGGCAATATAGTGAGACCCTGTCTCTGCAAAGGTAAAAAATTAGGTAGGCATGGTGGCACATGCTTGTAGTCCCAGTTACTTGGGAGGCTGAGGCAGGAGGATTGCTTGAGCCCAGGGGTTCAAGACCAGCCTATGCAACATAGTGGGACCTCATCTCTACAAAAGTAAAAAATTAGCTAGGTGTGGTGGTGCATGCCTGTAGTCTCAGTTACTTGGGAAGGTGAGGTGGGAGGATTGCTTGAGCATGAGAGGTTGAGGCTGCAGTGAGCCGAGATTGCCCCACTGTACTCCAGCCTGGGTGACACAGTGAGATCCTGTCTCAAAAAAAAAAAAACCTCAGACTCAAAGTTAAGCAGATATATGTGACCTTTCTGAGAACTCAGAGAACGTGTGTGACCTCTAGTCAAAAAACAGCTCATTGGTTCTATTTTATGTTTAGGCCCAGTTAGCCACTCAGGACTTAACTTGAGGGATTGTCTCATTCAGGTTCATATTTGGATCGCTACATGAATGTGTGTGAGTGTCTCTCTATGTTCCTCTCACAGTGTGAGTCCCTCTGTCTCTGTGTGTGTCACACTGTGTTTAGGTTTCTATAATGTCAATTTGACTCTCTGTGTTTTTTTCTGTTTTGCTCATTCATATTCTCGCTCTTGCCTGCCCTTTCTCCCCTTGCTCCCTAGCTCTGACTCTGTCTGGCTCTGCCTCTCACCTTTTTCTCTTGCTCTGTGAGTCTCTTTTGCTTTCTTTCTCTCTAAGTCTCTCTCTCTCTTTCACTTTCACTCTCTGTCTTTCCTGCTTTTCATCAGTCTTTCATGCTCTCTCTCTGTCACTTCACATCTTTCACTTGTGTGTGTGTGTTTGTGTATTCATTTATTTAATTGTACTCATTATATTTATGCATGCCCTCTCATTCCTATCCCAATATAGCTTAGATATTCAGTGATATTTAGGTAGCAATCTCATATCTCAAGAAGAATAGAAAGGAATTGAGATTTATTCTAAAGAAGCCGTAAGGGGATTTATGGACTGAGAAGAGGAGTTTGAAAAATTACAGATGGATATTATCAAGATTTGGTTGTATTTTAGGTGATGTACCACTAATTTCACAGTATCTCAAAACTGACCAATATAAAACCAGATATAATTAACAACCATCAGGCCCTCATCTCTATGTTTAGATAGTCCAGGGTCACTTTTTAAGACTCTCTTTGCTGATCTTGATGATTTTTCTTTTTCAATGGTTGTCATTCTGCTGAGCCTGCTGTTCTTGACTACAACCTAGGTTCTCATCATCATCACCCTCATCATCTTTTGCCTGAACTACTTCAGGTGCTATCCCTGACCCCACTAACTTTCCACCCATCATGCCAGGTGGGGGTAGGTTATTGTTCCATCATCAGTCTCTCCTTGATGCCCTCCCCTGGCTTCTAGTCTTCTTCCAGGGTTCACCAATAGAGTTTCACAACATAAACAGTTGGTTTTTTTTTTTTTAAAGGCTCACCTGACCAATAATTTGTCCACCTACCAATATGCCCAATGTGTATAGGAAGTCATGCTTTTGAATGCTTTGACTAGGCTATTTTCCCCACTACAAATATTAACTCCCAGTTATTTCTAATGGGATAAAGCCCTTTCCTGAGAAGGAAACATAAATGGAAAACACATGGGAATCTGGACAAGGAAACTTTATGAACCAATATTTGTAGCACCAATGTATTTACCAGTTAACCAGATGGTGCTTAACTTGTTTTAATACTAAGAAGCTTTTGCTATTTGGACTTTTTATCATTTAGGAAAGGGTTCAGCAAGCTTTTTCTGTAAAGCACCAACCAAGTGAGTAAATATTTTAGACTTCGTGGGTTATACTGTCTTTCTCACAACTATTTAATTCTACCTATGTATCTCAAAAGCAGCCATAGATGAACCATAAATAGGTCTGGTTGTGTTTTAATAAAACATTATTTGTAAAAACAGGACGTGGCTCAGATTTGGCCCCTGTAGCCTGTAGTTTGCCAAGACCCAATTTAGACTTTATGATAATATCTTATTATGTATTCCATATAGGTAAAATTTTCATTCCTGTGCACACTTGTTTTTTAAAGCTTTTTTCTCTCCTACCTTTCATTTATGTATATGTGCATGAGTGTATGTGTGTGTGTGTGTGTGTGTGTGTGTGTGTGTGTGCGCCAAAAATATAGATAACTTTTGGGCTTTCCACAGGGTTTCATATAATTTTCATTATTATTATAAATAAAGGAATCATATTATTTTCATTTACATATAATTCCATGCTCATAATTTGAATCAAGAAAACAAAAACCTAAAACATGTTACTGGTAACTTTCAAGAAATATCTCGATAATACATAAAATAGCAACACTAATTTATATCACATATTTTATGTAAACTATGTCATTTATGTTTTACTATTTTGTAAGTGTTATGTTTAGATTCTTAACTACCATTTAAAACAAGATTTTAGAAAATTGTTTTAAAGTATTTTGTGTATGTGTGCTTACTGAGTCAGCGTAAAGATGTTTGTAAAATTTTAGACTTTTATTAATTGAAGACCTTTTATTTGTAAATCTTATCTAAAGTGCAGTTGAATAGATTTAAAATTAAACTTTCATGAAATCTGAATTGACCATCATCATATAGAGTAAAAAATGTTACATCCTTGTCATGAAGTTAATTCTAGATGAATGTAATAGGTAAATGTAAAGAAGATAAGAAGAAAATAATATATAGAATTTTTTGCTTATATAATGGGAAAGAAAAATTTAAATCACATATTTAGTAGCAATATTAATAAGAACAGAGAATGATCCATTTAATTATTAAAAACATTGAATATGGCTGGGTACAGTCCGCCTATAATCCCAGCAGTTTGGGAGACTGAGGCGGGTAGATCACAAGGTCAGGAGTTCAGGACCAGCCTGGCCAAGATGGTGAAACCCCGTCTCTACTAAAAATACAAAAGTACAAAAATTAGCCAGGCATGGTGGCATGGGCCTGTAATCCCAGCTAGTCGGGAGGCTGGAGCAGAGAATTGCTTAAACCCGGGAGGCAGAGGTTGCAGTGAGCCGAGATCATGCTACTGCACTCCAGCCTGTGCGACAGAGCGAGACTCAGTCTTAAAAAACAAAACAAAACAAAACAAAAAAAAAGAATATAATGTTAAAATAAAATCAAATTAAAAGAAACAAATGCTTGTAATTATTTTAAAAGTGTCAATCTTCTTAATATACTATTAAATGACAAGCATTCAACTTGGTTAAAACAAAGAAAAGAAATTAAATACAATATATTTTCTTATCAAATTGTTATTTTAAATTAAATGAAATGTCATATTTCTAAGAATTCTTCATTGAAGAGGTATCCATCTCCGTCTCCTCAATAAGATATAAATAGGAATGTCCTTGTTAGCCAACAATTTGATAACAAAGCCATAAAAATATTTACAACTATTGGCTTCTTCCAGGGATCTGTCCTAATGAGATGCAAAAATTTATAGATAAGATATTCACTCTACTGTCTATAATGATGAACATTTAAGAACAACGTAGCAATTCAAAAACAGGTGATAAAGAGGTAAATTGTGGTATAATTATATGATAATCATATGAGCATGGAACATCATATATTTGAATGATAAATAATTTAGAATGTCCAGAATTTATTAATAAATTAGAATATATGGCCATATTATGGTGATTATAACTTTTAATGTATATATAGATATGTAACATAATATTCATATAGTGAGATTACATATTATTTCATTTTTTATTTTTCTGTATTCTCTAAATGTTCTATGATGTATGTATATTTCAACATCAAAAGAAATACACATTTTCTTTTCCCACATAACACTAAACAATAGATCAATTGATCTTTCCTCATACCTTTCAAAGCATGATCTTCTGGGTTTTCTTTAAAGGCAATAAAAAATTTTTAAAAGAGATCTTGGACATCAGAGAAATGAATTTGATATTTTGGGACAAAAGTCTTGATCCTAGTTTTGAAAATTTGATTCTCTGTATCAACTAAATTTCTTAGGATGATTGGTTTTATTTAGCAAGCTTAATAGCTATAGCCCACACAAGTTAAAGCCTGTGGAATTTGGTTTATAAACCACCTTCATGTTGGATTTCAGAGAATGCCAAGGCATTTTATAAATAATGATACTTGCTAAAACTCATCTCATACCTGAAAAGCTTCCAAGCATTGTACTATATAAAAGATTGTTCTCTGCTCAAGCAAAATAAATCCTCAGATTTGCAATGCTGCTGTTTGATGTGGGAAAATGGCAGTGGAAAATCCAAGAGCTAGTTCCATGCCAGGCAGGCAAAATCTGCCATGCCCATAGGAGGCGGGAACCAGAACAGAACTGCTGTGGGTTGTATTTACTGGGAGAAAAGAACCCTGTCTTGAAAGGAGCTGCAGATGGAGTCTTTTCTCCATTTGCAGAATAATTACCTTAAACCTCATTTATGTAGGTCCAAGAAAATCAACAGGTGAGGGTGGTGTTTCACATAATTCCACAGTTTTGGCTATCTTATTATTTTCTTTCTCTCTTTTTTTTTTTTTTTTTTTTTTTTTT
>NW_016806092.1:635583-648516 GCF_001698545.2 Rhinopithecus bieti
TATACTTTATATAAGTATATAAAATTATTTATACATATATACTTTTTATAATATAAAATATGTATTTTTAATGTATTGCTTTTGCTGCATAGCATAATTTTTATTGTCTTATTTTCTTATACAGTTCAAAATATTTTTTTAAATTGCCATTGTAATTTTTTTCTTTTACCCATGGGTTGTTTAAACTTGTATTATCATTATTAAGCAAACATTTGGAGATTTTCTAGTTTTCTTTTGTAATTGATCTATGGTTTAATTTTATTGTGGTCAGAGAACATAGTTTGAATGAAGCTTAATGCTTTGAATTTGGCTGACACTTGCTGTAAAACTCAACAAATGATTGATCTAGTTTGATAAATGTTTCATGGGCACTTGAAAAAAATGTGTATTCTTCAGTGACTTGTTATACTGTTCTGTATACATACATTAGGTCAAGTTGGCTAGTTTTCTTTAAACTTGCATATTCTTATGTTTTTTCCTGCTTATTCTATCAGTAGAGAGATAAGTTAAAAATATCTCAGTCTATTTTAGCTCTGTCAATTTTTGCTTTATATATTTGACTACATTCTTAGGTAAATAGAAATTTAAGGTTGCTATCCATACAGTGAATTGACCCTTTTATTATTATTAACTATCCCTCTTTACCTCCAGGAATGTTTCTTGTTTTATTTATTGAAGTATTTGTCTTTGAGTAATTACCTAGAAGGATACAAGATTAATTCTTAACTTACTACATTCTATCTTCAAATAGCATATTTTCCACTTCTTTACAATGCAAGAACTTTGTAACACTTCTCTTTTCTGGTCCTCTTCATTCCTTCCTGCTTTTTGTTTCTTTGCTCCTGTATAATATTGTTTTCTTTGGTGCTAAGAACTCCCTTTAGTGTTCCATCTGTACCATTGTACTAAAAACAAAATATTCCATTTTTATTTGTCTGAAAACATGTTTTTCCTTTAGTTTTGAATAATTCTTTAGCTGAATATAGAATGCTAGGTTGACAATTATTTTCTTGTACTAGCTTTAAATATTATCATATTGTCTTCCAGGCTTATGGTCATTGCTGAAATGTCAACCATAAATATTCATGTTACCCCTTTGGAAACGATGTTTCTATTTCTTTCTGCCTGCTTTTAAAATTCTCCCTCTTTGTTACTCTAATTTTATATACTTTTTCTTCTTAGCAATTTTGCCAGAAAATGTCTAACTGTATTTCCCTGGTATTTACTCTGTCTGAGGTTTTAGTTTTTCTGTTTTGTTTTGTTTTTTTGTTCATGGATTCACGTCTTTCTATCACTTTTGGAAAATTCTCAGTTAAAATCTCTTCAGAATTGCCTCTTCTCCATTCATTTTATTATTCTATAGGGCTCCACTTGTAGGTATTTTTGACACGTACTTTGTGTGAGGCACTAAATACCTGATGGCACATAGCTGGGATTTGTCAGCAAAAGGCTCAGATTCTAGGGTGATTAAGTGAGGATCCAGCCATTTTATTGAGATACTTCCAGAAGTCAGTATCTTTTCTCTTGGACTGACCAGTTTCCTTGATAGTAACTGAACAGTTTCCTGCTCTGGTATATGATTTGGGGTGTCGGAATTCTGATACCAGAGCAGGAGAAGAGTTTAGTGATCTCATCTTTTAGTATGTAGACTTTCATTTAACCCTTCTGTTTTCTGTAATGTTAACTTGAAATAAAAATTTCATAGAGATGCATCTCTAAGCAAAGAGATTATCTGGAAACAAAAAAATTGCAATTTGGGACACATAGAACAGCGTAGCCTCTAGGTGTGTCTGAAGAACAAAAGGAACGGCTGGGGTTTTATTGGGAAAACAAGCAAAGTTACATAAGCTGTTTTGAAGGAAGTTTCACTGGTACTGGCAGTGTCTTATGGGAGCTGGCGAGTTCTGATTGATGAGTGTCAACAATTACCAGGTAAGACTTAGAGTTACAGTAGGTCTTTGTGCTTTTGCTTTTGAATTACAGAAACAGTTTCTGGAACAGGCATGCATGACCTCGGTGCCTTTCTCCATGGCCTCCGAATCCATTTTAGTTGGGTATGATGTGAAGGACTCTATTTTGTAAAATTAATTTTCACAGTAAGTTCCTCAGCCCAAACTGGTGTCTGTTAGACATCTCCAGAGAGAACTTTCCAGTCTTTGGCCAATGTGTAGCAAGGGCAGACTCCCAGATGCTTTGTCTGTATTTAGATATTTAGTTATACAACTGCTTCTTAAACAAATTTCCTACTAGGCTTTCTGCTTTCCTCATTCTTTTTGATGCTTGCTTGACACTTTCAGGAGCCTTTGTTGGGTGCTAACCTGGAGGCTTAGATTTCAGCCTTATCCATTCTTCTCAATCACATGTCCTTTTACCTCTTCACTTTTCAGTTTCCAAAATTACCTCTCAACTCACTTCTGTATATTCTTGAAAATTCATAGATTAAAATATTCCCTTTAAAACCATTGAAATGGTGTTTAGAGAAGAAACTGAAATGAATAATGTGATCCATTGATCATTTTACATTATAGGTACCAAAGAAGCCAATTTCTCTATTTTATTGTTGTTGCTGATTTATTATTACATCTTGTTATTTTGCATTTTTTGGTGATGATGGAGGTAATCAGAGCAAATAATGGATTTATTGTGACTACACTGATAATATATTCTTACTCTAATTTTAGGTGAGTGTAAAAGTGCATGTTAGTTAAAACATTACTTGTTGAATGTAGAACAAAATAGAATCCTATATCTTCCTTTAATTCTAAAATATGAACAAAAAGTAAAAATGTGAGAATATTCTAAAATAATAGTCACATACAGTTGCCATAATATTTACAAGTCAAATGTTACTTTGATTCTATGGCCTCAAATTATTGTTTTCTATGTTATGCACTGTGTATTAACTATACACCACAGTGTATAAGGAAGACAGGTATTATTATCTTTCTTAAAATAGATGAATAAACTGAGAATCAGAGTTAGGAGTTAATATCTTGTTCAGAATTATATAGCTAATTACTGCTAAGCCTGGACATCCAAACTTAAGTATGTTTCATAATATTATCAAAGTAATGCTGTTTTCTTCCTGAAAATGCTTTCTTCCTTTCATGACATTTGCTCAAAAAAGCCTTTAGTGATCTGCAATTTAAAATGAGCTGTTCCCAGATATGGAAAAACACAAACTGTGTTATTCTTGGCCAGTGTTACTTTCTTTTTTTTTTTTTTTTTCTTTTTTTTATTATACTTTAAGTTCTAGGGTACATGTGCGTAACGTGCAGGTTTGTTACATATGTATATTTGTGCCATGTTGGTGTGCTGCCCCATCAACTCGTCAGCACCTATCAATTCATCATTTATATCATGTATAACTCCCCAATGCAATCCCTCCCCCCTCCCCCTTCCCCGTGATGGGCCCCGGTGTGTGATGTTACTTTCATTAGAATTTGGACACAGTTCTGCAATAGACTTACACACATATTTTAACTTCCCTTCTATTATTGCACAATGCAGTTTACTTCTGTGACATTTTTCATTTAAATAATAATAATGAAAGAAACAATTGGAAACTGGAATTAATTACATTTTCCTCTAACAGAGAGAAGGAGAAAGGGATCATAAGGTGCGTTTGGCAATTGGAAACGGTATGCGGAGTGATGTATGGAGAGAATTTTTAGACAGATTTGGAAATATAAAGGTGTGTGAACTTTATGCAGCTACTGAATCAAGCGTATCTTTCATTAACTACACTGGGAAAATTGGAGCAATTGGGAGAGCAAATTTCTTTCACAAAGTAAGTACAGCATTTTCCTTATTAAAGAAATACATTGGCACGGTGGCTCACGCCTAATTCCAGCACTTTGGGAGGCCGAGGTGGGCTGATCATGAGGTCAGGAGATAAAGACCATCCTAGCTAACACGGTGAAACCCCGACTCTACTAAAAATACAAAAACAAAATTAGCCAGGCATGGTGGCAGGCACCTGTAGTGCCAGCTACTCGGGAGGCTGAGGCGGAAGAATGGCGTGAACCCGGGAGGCGGTGCTTACAGCGAGCGGAGATCGCGCAGCTGCACTCCAGCCTGAGCAAAATAAATAAATAAATAAATGAATAAATAAAAAATAAATAAATAAATAAGAACATTGAGATCTGCCAGCTCTCTTGGATATTGTGCTTGTAAATTGTAAATATTATCACCTTTTTTTTTTTTTTTTGAGAATTTCTAGAAATAGAGTAGTGGCCTCAGTGTGAGAGACGGTGGTATAGATTTTGTGAGCCTCAGTTATCTTCCGTGTTTTCTCTCTCATATCACCATAATGATGCCTTTTCTTGTTCAGTTTCCAAATTTAATGATGTAATTTATAAATAGCAAGCATAGGCCCTGATATATGTTAATTTGACTCTTTCCATTTTCCTTGAGTGTTTTTATTCCACTATCTCTACTTATCTTTCAACGTTTATACCACTCAAATCTATACAGGCTTTTAATAATTTTTAAACTACATTAAGATACCACTACAATCTTAAAAGTAGCCAAATAAATCAACTTTTTAGGAGGAGAAGATTGACAGCTGATTTCTCAATAGCAACCACAAAACACAAAAGACAGTGGACATTTACCTTCCACTGGCTTGGAAAAAATAACTGTCAAACTGGAACTTATATTCAACAATAATTTTTCAAGAATAAAGGCAAAAACAAACATAGCAGTCTCAGCCTTTATAAAGCAAAACTGATATAGCTGCAAGAGAAAATAAATCTTCAATAATCTTCTATAATAATAAACTGCTAATTGACATATGAAAACCCTGCATCTAACAACTGCAGTGTGTCTATTTTATTCAAGCACTTTTGAAACATGTACAGAAGTTCCTGGGCCAGTTAGGTAATTCCAACAAATTTCAAAGGATTGAATATATTGAAATTATGTTCTCTGAAAACAGTTTAATTGTTGGTAGAAATAATTTTTGTAAAAGACAACTAGATAACCTCCTATATATTTGGAAATAAAACATTTCTAAATTTCCATTCATCAAAGAAAAAATCATAATAGAAATTAGAAGATACTGTGAGCTACATCATAATGAAAATCTTACATGGAAAAACTTGTGCACTTAGCCAAGAATAGCTGAAAATTGGATGGAGCTCAGTAACCATCTCTGTAAGTTAACTTTTAAAAGGACAACTAAAATAAACTCAAAGGAAATAAAAGGAAGGACATAATAAAGAGCAGAAATTAATGACATAGAAAAAATATTTGGTGAGGAATATAAAAATAAATAGAAATATAATTTTTAAAAAGTAAGGAAATCGAATCTGATTGATAGAAGGCAGAAATAACATCAGGAATGGAAAAGGGAACATTGCTGCTGATACTTTAGACATTAAGACAGTAAAAGAGGATATGTTGAATAAGTTCATATCAATAAACTTGAAATTATTAGATGAATTGCATAAATTTCTAGAAATGTACAACTAACTAGAGTTGAGTCAAGAATTATTTTATCACACTAAATGAAATAAATTCATACTCCAACATCTTCCCTTAGTTTCAGATAGCTTTCCCACTCAGGATAGTGAATATTCAAGAGCAAATGATTCCTCTCCTACAAACTCTTCCAGATAATGCAGAAGGAGAAAAAACTTCCCAACTCACTTTCTGACTCCTAAACATGACATAACAGTGCAAGAACAAAAGTACTTCCTACAGGCATACATGTATGAGGAAAGTCTTTGTTTGATAATCTCTCCCTTCAGATGTGTTTCCTTAGTGGCCTCACCTGTTCTCTGAAAGTAGCACTATCCTATATCATTGCTTTTGAGATTTCCAGAGCACCCTACTCAAGCCATATTTAGAGCTGCTTTTGAAGAGATCTTTAAGAATCCCATAATGTGAACTTTGGTGCATTTTTATCACTTTCATCCCTAACTGCTTCAGCTTTATAGGTAAAGTTTTCTGTATAATAAACTGCCATACCTCAAAGAACACCTGGAAGCAACAAAGTATTTGCTTTTCTAATCCGTGGTGATTTTTTCAGTATCTGGAAGTAATTGGCAGACATGTGTTTTTCATGCCATAGCAGCTCACTTTTTCAATCTAGTTGCCCATTCAAAGCTAGTGTAAATAACAGTAATGCTCTAAACCTAAAGAAGATGCAAACTATTTTTATAATGCATTCTTTTGGGATTTTGAGGGTATAGTTGACATCTCAGAAATGCACTTTATTCTGAACAAAAGCATTTTGGGGGAAGTAAGTGCTGATTTTACTGAGTTTTACATTCCTTACAGTTAATTTTCTCAATTCATTGCACTGGTTCCTTTACAAATTTGGTACTGATATTGAGCCCCTTTGTGAAGCTGAGTCACTCTAAAGCAACCAACAAGGGTATGATGATTTGTATTTTATATTACTGACTTTATTATAATTTTCTAATTCTTTAAATTTTCTGTCAACTGTGATAATGCCAATCATGTAAAAAGTCATGATTGTCTTCAATTTATTTGGAAAACCTCTGTTTTCAACTCATTTTAGTTTTCTTTTCAGTTTGGCAATGAAAAAACAAAGTTGTGCCTAATACTACGTATCTTCTAGTCTGCCTTTTATCATTTTATTCACATATTGTTTTCTTAGATAGCGGGTAATTAGAAAAATTTGGTTCAATGATTTTCTCATAATTAAGTGAGGAGATTTGATAAGTGTCTCTCAGAAATGCTAGCCTAATGGAGGCTCATGCTTATTATCTGGGAGGGAAGCAGCCTCCAGAAATAAAATGTTACAAGTGAAGGAGAAATATAAGGCAGCAACAGAGTTCCTATAACCCATTTTTTAATGTGCTACACTATTTTAATGCATAAAACTGAAGAAATATTGTCCCACATATTCTCCCAAGGCAAACAATATAAAAAATTTAGTGACAACTTATTTAAGAGACAAACTCAAATAGAATTATGAACTGCCTTCTCTTTTTCTGCAGTATTTTCACCTGGGGAAAATAGGAAGCGACAAACATAAAATACAAAGATAAAGCTTGAAAAAAGGGAGAAAATGAATCTAAATAAAAGGCAGCTGAAAACAATGAATGCCCATTTTATACACAGATGAAATAAAGCTCAGAAAAAAAAAACAGAAAATGAATAAAAACTAAAAGGCAGCTGGAAAAAAAAATGAATGCACATCAAAATAGTACGTTTTCCAAAACGACCAGGAAATGTTTAGAGAAACAATTTCTCACAGGCTTGAAAAACTGCAATAATATTCTCTTTAAAAATAAGAGCTCAGAAAAGAAAAAGGATCAAGGACAAACATAAATCAACAAAATGAACTAAAAAGTAAGCATGCTCAGCTCAAAGAAAAAAATAGAGGAAAAAATGTAAATAGTACACAAGTGAGCATCACATAAAAGCACTTAAAATCAAAAGGAATAACATGTTGTTAGGGAGAAAGATGAGCGGAATTAGGGAGTCCCACAAACACAGTAAAAAGAGCAAGCAAATAAGAATTTAAAAATGAAGAAAAAGGATTTTGAAAACATAGACAATGATCTGATACATCCTTAACTGGTGTTCCTGCAGAAAAGAACAGATAAAAGAAAAAAATAATTATTTCTACCCTAGTAGAAGAACATTTCCTTAAGGTAAAAACTTGAATCTTTAGCAAAAGAGTACACTATATGGGGCAGAATAATTATAAGAAAAATATATCCTGGTGAAATTATGAAACAAAAAGAACCTTAAGATTTTGAGGTAGGAAAAGCAAAGGATGAGCAAAATGTAGCGCAGGTGAGGGTGGGAGACATCTCAGGCATTCTCAAAATAAAACACTCAAGGTTAGGAAACAAGGAAAGAGTTGACTTCATGTAAGAATTTTTCTAAGATGTTTTCTCAAAGTTTTAAGAAATCAGAATCTATAATACCCTCATATTTATAGGGATGCAATATTTCTTTGTAAAATTCACTGAATGAAAAATAATGGCCAACTTGAAGATAAACCATAACTTAGAAATGTAAGAATGACCTTCAGTTAAAATGCCTAATGGTGAACATTGAGTCAATTCACATATAGAAGATTGAACCACTCTGAATTTTTTATACATGGAATAAAACCTGACAATGTAAAAATAATTATAACACTAACAAAAATGGGAGTTGGGAGGGAGGAAAGGAAGAAATGGTAATTCTCCTATCTGTCATATTGGCAAATCCATAGATACAATGGAATTTAAAATTTAAATACCATCTAAACCTAAATTTAAAAATAATATATGAGATTAATAAAATGGCTCATTTCTTTAACCATTTTCATAAGTTGTTTTATTGCTGTAAAAGTAGGCATCTTTTAGGGATAAGAAAAGTTAGACAACTTCAAAATAAGAGAACAGTCCCCACAAGACCACTCATTTCTGACATCAGTTGCAATTTCAGGAGTCCCTAAGACCACTCTCAGGTTTGATAATTCGCTAAAAGGACTCACAAAACTCAGCTTATCACATCTAAAGGATCTAGATTATAATCATCCCAGGGATGTCTTATGTAAGGCAGAATCCAGGAGGGTACCAAGGGTGAAGCTTCCAGATATGCTGTGTTGTGGAGTCAGAACAGCATTACTTTCCTGGAATTGTGTAAAAATACGCACAAACTGGTGCCAACTGGGGAAGCTCACGGGAGCCTTGACGTCCAGTCTTTCTGGGGGCTTGGTTGTGTAATTCAGGTTGACTGCTCACATGGCTTACCTCCATCTCTGCCCCTTAGGAGGTCAAGCTGGGTGATGCAAAGCCCCCGGCCTACCTCACATTGTTCATGTGCCTCAGAGACCCCATTCTAAATCATACTGTTGCCATGTAGTTGCCCAGAGGTCTTAGACAAAAAAAAAAAAAATGCACTCCTATTAAGAATGACATTCTAAGGACTTAGAGGTCACCTCCCAGAAGCTGGGACCTCTTTTGGGGGCAAAGTTAAATTCTTTACTACACAGGGACTGATAACTCTATTCTCGACTCTACCATTATTTCACTTTGTGACTTGGACAAGTTACTTCTCTCGGTTCAGAGTTTCCTCATGTATTAACGAAGGAAATTAACTTTGTGTTCCTTTTCCAACTCATAAATTTACAAATCTGAATCTGCAAAGATAGGTGGTATGGATAAAACCTCCCAGGGCCAATGTGTACAGTCACATAGGTGTGTGCTCATTGCACAGTTTTGCTATGAATGGGACCCCCTGCAGCTGTGCTCCAGACCTGTACACATACACACATACATAAACATGTACATTTGGGGGATTTTAAGGTGTGGCATCTATTTTTTCAATTTGTATTATAATGTAGCCATTTTTGTGATATCATGAGGACCTCCTGAAGGCAGGAAGGAGAATAGAAATATTTCTCGCTGAAGGCCGGGCGTGGTGGCTCAAGCCTGTAATCCCAGCACTTTGGGAGGCCGAGGCGGGCGGATCACGAGGTCAGGAGATCGAGACCATCTTGGCTAACACGGTGAAACCCCGTCTCTACTAAAATACAAAAAATTAGCTGGGCGTGGTGGCGGGCGCCTGTAGTCCCAGCTACTTGGAGGCTGAGGCGGGAGAATGGCGGGAACCCGGGAGGCGGAGCTTGCAGTGAGCCGAGATCGCGCCACTGCACTCCAGCCTGGGCGACACAGCCAGACTCCATCTCAAAAAAAAAAAAAAGAAAGAAAGAAATCTTTCTAGCTGAGCATTAATCCTCTGCTCCAGGGTACTTCTAGAAAATGCTGTGATGTATTTAATTTTATTTGAATTATGAAATTATTCAATTTCTGACCATCAAGTCTCCTTTTTTTGATAACAAACACACTAAACAGTAATTTGCTGTGGAATGAATCTCACCCACGCACGTGGTTGCCCAATTAATCTAAAAGAAATAACACTAAAGCTGACGTCACAGGTCACTGGGCAAATTTTCCAAGAAACAAAACATGTTAAAATAGGAGAAAAACGAATAAGTAATGGACAGCGGTCTGTTCTTGTTTGGCCAAGATGACAAAGGCAGTTCTGGAATTTCTAGACTCTTTCTTTCTACTAGCCATTAGGCAAGTGGCCAATATCCTGTTATCCCAATGACAGACAAAGACCAACAAGATGCAAGTTCGTATTTTAATAGACAGTCTTTATATCTAGAATAACAATATATTTGCTTTGTTGCCTCTTTCATTGGCTCTAATCCTAAAATAGGATAATATTAATTTCTATCTCATAGGATGTTTTGATGATTACATTAAACAGTGCCCCGCATATAGTTAGTGCCCAATCAATGTTCATTGCTCATTTATATTTTAATTCAAATAATGAGTTGTGATTCAAGTTACATGCTTATTTTACTAATGCTAAGAACCAGAAGTATTTGTATTTAATCTTTGATGATAAATAATACTATTGCATCTATCTCAATCATCTTATCTTTTCCCACTTATTTGTTCTGTATTTGTTCATTTTCTCCTGCTTTCCCCCCATTCATCTTTGTTCTATATCTGTTCTATATTTGTTCATTTCTCTTCTCCTGCTTTCCCCCACTCATCTTTCCTTATTAAGATTTTATTTCACTTCATTTTATTACATTTGTGTTAGTTTACCATTTTCTAACTGAGCTTGCTTAATTGCTGAGTAGAACCTCAGTTTTCTTATAGAATAAAAATGAGGAGGGCTGGGTGAAGTGGCTCACGCCTGTAAGCCCAGCTGCATGGGGGACTAAGGTGGTAGGATTGCTTGAGCCTGGGAGGCAGAGGTTGCAGTGAGATGAGATCTCATCACTGCACTGCAGCCTGGGTGACAGAGTGAGACAAGTGTCTCAAAAAAAAAAAAAAAAATAGGAGGAGATTGGACTAAACCAGTCTGCAGTTCTCTCCCAGGGTGGGAATTTAGTGGACAAATGAGCCTGCATGACATGATAATATGGATATGACAGGAGCAGAGTAACTGAAAACATTTGGGGATGAGAGGAGACATCCAATTTTTGGTTCCTGATGTGATGGGTGTTTTCTAATAAATTTATCATCTCGTACCAAAGAGTGTGGAGAAGCACTGAATGTTAGTTTAGGAGCATTAAAGTGAAAGGCTCAGGGGAAAGGCTTACAGGAAAAGGACAAAGTGGCTGTCAAGTAAACATACCTTTTAGGCATTTGATGTGTTTTGGCTTTTTTTGTTTGTTTTTTTAGATACTGTGAAGAAAAACAATACCATTCTTACATTAATATAGCTTACATTTTAGTTCTATGAAAACTTTTCACTTCCAGGGCTACTTTAAATAAATGGCTGCGGAAAATGGTCCTTTTACGGGCAGTTAACAGACTATTAATTGAATGCCTGGATTGTTTCAGTATCTTGATTAAAATTAGTAGTGTTTTGCTAAGTAAAGTGTACCACAAAAGAAATGAAAGTAAATGCCAGTAAAGGACTGCTGTTTACTAATACCTTTAGTTTTGAGTTTTAAATATTTAATTTGTCTTCAGTAAAAGTTGTTTTAATAAATCCATATTCCAATATTTATTTCAATTAGCATAGTCTACTACAGTAGATGTCATTGCACAAGTAACTAAATGCTTGTTTCTATTTGATTTTTTTTGTTTTGCAGCTTCTTTCCACTTTTGACTTAATAAAGTATGACTTCCAGAAAGATGAACCCATGAGAAATGAACAGGGTTGGTGTATTCATGTGAAAAAAGGTAAGACTTCTATTTGAAGACATCTTCTCAAGCAAAGTTTCTGATCTACCATATACAGATATCCCTTGGTATCCTTGGGGGATTGGTTCTAGGACCCTGGGTAGACACCAAAATTCATGGATGCTTGTTCCTTATATAAAATGATACAGTATTTGCCTATGAGGTATGCACATCTTGCTGTATACTTTAAACAGGTTACTTATAATACCCAATACAATGTAAACGCTATATAAACAGGGTCATATGGTATTTTTTATTTGTATTATTTTTATTATTGTATTATTTTATCTTTTTTCCCCAAATATTTTCTATCCAAGGTTGATTGAATTCACAGATGTGGAATCACAGATATGGAGGGCCCGCTGTGATTATTAGTGAATTTCAAAAGGAGAGGATGACTGGGTCCACTGTGTAATTTAACTTTGGAATTTTAATGCAGGTGGAACAATTTTACTTAGATGTTAAGAGCCCCAGAGGGATCACTCAGATGGTAAATTATTAAAATAAAAAAGTGGTAACTATTTGGCTCATACTGTTCTTAATCTACCACTTGCAGTATGAACAGTGGCAAATGTCTAATATCCTATATTGCCAAACTATAATATAGAAACTAGTGAATTATTTTATCATTCTAGATATAGTGTAAAGTCAGGCCAACCTGGATTTAAACATGGTCCCTGACACTTAGAAATTGTGCAACTTTGGACAGATTACTTAACCCATCTAAGTCTTATTTTCTTCATATGTAAAGTAGAAGTGACAATATTTATTCAGTGAGGACAATTAAATGGGATGTATATATATTCCTGAGGGACCTGGTATGTGGCTTGTTACTTTCCTCTCCCCAGCTTCTCCCTCTAACTCCCTTCCATTCTCTACCAAGGTAGACTTTCTTACAATTTTAGGTTAGAAATTTTCACGAAAGCAAGTACCTCAATTAACTTGCTGCTGCATATAATCAAATTAGAAAATAAAATGTAGAGATGTGCACTTAGAATTGTTTAGAGATCCAGTATGAATAAATCAGGCCAAAATTAATTTTTATTGCCTTAAAATATGTTGAAACTACATTTCAGAAGTGACTTCCTTTTTTTTTTTTAGGTTTATTTTTATTTTATTTTATTTTTTTATTATTATTATACTTTAAGTTCTAGGGTACATGTGCATAACGTGCAGGTTTGTTACATATGTATACTTGTGCCATGTTGGTGTGCTGCACCCATCAACTCGTCAGCACCCATCAATT
>NW_016806092.1:651934-666858 GCF_001698545.2 Rhinopithecus bieti
TGCAGAAATCACTGGTCTTCTGTGTCGCTCGTGCTGTGAGTTGGAGACTGGAGCTGTTCCTATTCGGCCATCTTGCTCTGCCCCTCCAGAAGTGACTTCCTAAATCTTTACTTCAAATGTGAAGATAAGGTGGCAAACCTGTTTTTATTTTCTGGTAGCTGAAAGACTAAAAAAAAAAAAAAAAAAAAAACTGCAAACTTTGTCTATTAAAAAACAAATCTCCCGAATCTCTGAATTTCAAGTCTACTGGCTTTTATCAAATGTTTCTCCAATTCTATTCTATAGACACTGGCCATGGAATTTCTGTGGAAAGTGCAAAGAACTTAAGCACTCTTTTCTACTGTTCTATTTCTTACAATTACAATAATATCTGATATTAAAACTTGAATCCCAGAACTGTGCTTATGCAACCTCAGGTTTTCTTAAAAAGCTGGTTGACCCCAAATATCTGTTTTTCTATTTTGGATTCTCATTATGAGCTACTCAATATTTTTTCCATTAAGGCATTGTGTCTTCACAATGTAAATTATGCCCAACAAGAAAGATGTAAATACACTGTGACCTATTTAAACATTTGCAACAATTAGTTTATCAGAAAAGAAACTGTCACCTGTATCCTGAAAAAGAAAAAGAAAAAACCAAAGAACATACATTTTAAGGGAGATGTAAGAGTCCTGAAAAATTCTGAAATATAGGGAATGTAGAGTGACAGAATATATCACAGAGGTGAGGCTTTGGAGTCAGATGTTCCTGGATGGAGATATATATATATATACACACACACACACATATATATATATATGTGTATATATACATATATGTGTATGTATATATATACACACTCTGATTCCTGCATTTGACAGCTGTATGACATTGGGCAAATTCCTTTTTTTATGCCTCAATTTTTTCACCTTAAAATGAAGATATTATCAGGGCCTTTCTTGTAGGTTTGTGATGAGA
Organism: Rhinopithecus bieti; assembly: GCF_001698545.2. Lineage (NCBI taxonomy): Eukaryota > Metazoa > Chordata > Mammalia > Primates > Cercopithecidae > Rhinopithecus > Rhinopithecus bieti. Next base: position 652,895 of record NW_016806092.1, read on the forward strand.
ATTAAATGGATTACATATGTAAAACACTCAGAATAGTGACCATTACCCAAAAAGTGCTCAATAGGTATAATAGCGGTGATGATAATGATGGTGATGATGCTGATATGATGGTGTTGGGAATGATGACGACGATGATGATGATGATGATGCTATCAGACTCTGCTGGAGCAGAGAAGATTTGCTTTGGCCAGTGACCTATGTGCCCTTGAAAGCCAGAATGACCAGGAGTGGGAGAAATGGGAGTCGAGTAAAGACTGTTGACTGGGTCTGGTGGCTCATGCCAGTAATCCCAATACTTTTGGAGGCTGAGGTGGGAGAATTGCTTAAGCCCAAGAGTTCTAGATCAACTGGGCAACCTGGTGAGACCTTGTGTTTCCAAAAAAATGTCCAAATTAGTTGGGCCTGGTGGCGTGCCCTGCAACCCCGCTACTTGGGAAGTTGAGGTGGAAGAATCGGTTGAGTCTGGTAAGATAAGGCTGTGGTGGGCCATGATCATGCCACTGCACTCCAGCCTGGGTCACAGAGTGAGACTTATTTTTTTAAGAGCATTTAAAAGACAGAAATCACTCTGTATTATAGTTTGCTGGACTCCAACTTCATCTAGTCACATGAACACTGCATTTCTTTATAGCAGGCATAGCAAGTAGACAATAGCCTTGAAGACTTCCAGAGCAGTGATTGCTGCTGTCCTTTTTCCTTTTGCCTTCTCTTAGAAGTAGCTTTTACCTTGCAGATTGCTGAGGAAAATCTTAATTAATTTGAATAAGTTTGATTGGAAAATCATTTCAGATAATGTGTCTAAACATAACTGAAACTAGTAAGTATCATGGAATAGGAAATCTTTTCAATGGCTCATCTCTTTCCCATCAAAGATTTCCAGAATAGCATACCAGAGGAATAAACCATTTTATTATAATAAAATGTATTTGTGTATTGGATGAGATAGTATTATACAGAAACCTTGACACACAAAGTCATAAAAAGTTAAATTTGAGTTCTAGTTCCATTTATCTCTCTGAGCATAGCAGCTACTGTACCCCTTTGGGTCCTAGTTCCTTGCTGGTAAAATAGGGATTATATCAAAGGATTTCTATGCAGAATAAGCAAGGTGACATTTGCAAAGGGCTCATGGTAAATGCCCAATAAAGAAAATTCTATCATTATGTTATTAACACTATTACTACTGTTGTTATTTATATCATGAATGTCAATATTATCTGTGGTAACATCTACATAATCCAAAACAAAAGTAGCCATTGGTCTATCCACCTGGGAAGTATAAGAAATCTAATGAGCCTTTTCTTTCCATTCAATTCCTTTTTATTAGTTTTCCAAAGTAATTTGTATTTTAGTAATCTATGAAAGGATGTGCTAGATATAGGCACCAAGTGTAAATGATGTCAAATACAGAAGTAGGTTCAGAGGAAGCTGAGATAAGCAGCATTGGTTGTGCTGGCCAGATATAATATAGATACATGCATGATGTGTGTAACAACAGTTTTGATCGAATGGCTGCAAAAATGTCGTTCTTTCTTTCAGGAGAACCTGGACTTCTCATTTCTCGAGTACATGCAAAAAATCCCTTCTTTGGCTATGCTGGGCCTTACAAGCACACAAAAGACAAATTGCTTTGTGATGTTTTTAAGAAAGGAGATGTTTACCTTAACACCGGAGACTTGATAGTCCAGAATCAGGACAATTTCCTTTATTTTTGGGACCGTACTGGAGACACTTTCAGGTATGAAATGTCTTGGGATGCACAGCTTGTTCTATAACTGTGAACCATGCTTCTATAGAAACATCAGAGACCACATATGCTTTAGCCTTCAGGGCAGACAGAGCCCTTTTATCTCCATGTCTCCTCATTAAAACATTTATTGGCCGTCTGTCTCTAGACTGAACCACAAGTTAAATTTTGTTGTAAAATTTTATAATTATTTTATTGAATCAGTTTAGAACAAATCAGTGAGCTCCTTTTTAAGGAAATAAAGCTGGCAGACAGATGTAAAATATAAATGGTAGGGTTAAAAAAAAAAAAACCAAGTTTGGTCAACTGTAGTCTAATTCTTGGCCTAATGATAAAAATTGTGAAACAGCAAAAATCCCCTTTTGCACATTTCCTTTTTTAATTCTCTAAGATTATTTTAGGTCTATGAAATTATTTTGCTTTACTAGTCCAATGACTTGAATGAACGCTTGAATAAGTAACTTCTTACATCCTTGCCTTCTTGTACCATGTTATAAGCTCACTTTATATAAAATTATTTCAATTAAAGCAAAATATTCATTCAAAAGCATTAAAGGACCCAAAGGGGTTAACACCTAGAAACTAAAGTGGGTCAGTGTATTAAAAGGCAACTAGAGCTTTACTTTCAATTCTTATCACCAGAGAAAAGAAATGTTTTGAACTTCATTGTTATTTTACAAAATAATATTTTTGTAATGATAATCCTTATAATTATTTGATTTTTATGTATATCATAAAACGTAGAAGATAATTTATACAATGAGATATAAAGTAATTTTAACTAAAAGACCAATGCTGATTTTGTTGAAATACCAACAGAGTGCTTTCTTAGAAATGCCTTTCAGCTTGAAACTACAGTTATGTTGGTCAGTAGGTGCTTGCACAGAGCCAAATACAAGGCACTGAAACTAAAACTGGGTACCTGGTTTTTCAAATACAGGTGCACTAACTGGAATTTGATTTTTTTCATTTAGATGGAAAGGAGAAAATGTCTCAACCGCTGAGGTTGTTGATGTTATTGGAATGTTGGATTTCATACAGGAAGCAAACGTCTATGGTGTGGCTATATCAGGTATAAATATATTTCAGATTTGGGAAAGATTCTTAGAATAGAATTTCCACTATTCTATAGTTTTGCAATAGTCTTGCTAATTCAACATTTTGATTTTTGTGTATTACGATAAAGATTTTATTACTGCCTTGACAAGTAATGCCCTTGACCAAGCTAACAAAGTTCATGGTCACTTCATGGGAAAGGTACCAACTGAATTTTAATGCCTGTGTGTATTTTTAAGCAAAGCTTGAAAACTCTGATCAATGACTCACTGCTTGGAATTAGTTACAGCTTTTATTAGTCTATTATTTTCTTTTATGACTAGTGTTTGTACATACCACTAAACAAGAACATGTTCTACTTTAAATGTTTAAAAATACTGACTTTTAGTTAAGATAGTTCTTTATAAAAATTACTTTTAAATTTGGACTCATTATCCTTATATTTATGCATATGAGGATTGTCTCATGATGTTGAAAATGTCACAGAAAAGTGACCAATTTGAAGTCATAAGACAGCCATTCTCCATTTTTCAGCAAATGCTTTTAGGTACAGGGAGATCAGGGATGTGAGTGTTTGGATAGGAGAGCAGAAGAAGGGAATAATTACTTAATAAATAGCCACCGAGTGTTGGAGAAAGATTCCAGGACATTCTGACCCCTGTCAAGATCCACAGGTGGCATGATAATCATTAAATGATTTGTGGAATTAATTATGGAAATACGAGTTTCTAGTTCCTTAAAAATATGCCCTTTAGCTGGGGCGGTGGCTCACACCTGCAATCTCAGCACTTTGGGAGGCCAAGGCGGGCGGATCACAAGGTCAGGTGGTCGAGACCATCCTGGCTAACACAGTGAAACCCCGTCTCTACTAAAAATGCAAAAATTAGCCAGGCATGGTCGCGGGCGCCTATAGTCCCAGCTACTGGGAAGGCTGAGGCAGGAGAATGGCACGAACCCCCGGACGCAGAGCTTGCAGTGAGCCAAGATTGCGCCACTGCACTCCAGCCTGGGGGACAGAGCGAAACTTCCTCTCAAAAAAATAAAATAAAATAAATAAATAAAATATGCCCTTCATATTTTACATTAAAGCTTAGGATATATATTTCTGCTGGAATATAGTTGCCTTTTAATAAATGTTTTCTTTCTTAATATTTGTTTTAGTGGTGGTGGGATGCAAATTCATTGTAATTTATAGTGTTGCCCATTCCATGTATTTCATTTCTGTAGTATAGGCAATTAGAGATAGACTCTGGTCTTCCCTGTCCTTAAATGTTTCTAGGGGGTAAATCATATGTTCAGGGAAGGATACAGACTTGTTTATGCTACTGTTGTCTTATTATTACTGAAATAGATTTAATGTCTCCATGTGTGCCAATTAGCATGTACAGAATTATCTTTTAAAGTTTATTTGGTACTTAAAAATGGCTCTATTTCAAACTTTTTTTTCAGGTTATGAAGGAAGAGCAGGAATGGCTTCCATTATTTTAAAACCAAATAAATCTTTAGATTTGGAAAAAGTTTATGAACAAGTTGTAACATCTTTACCAGCTTATGCTTGTCCACGATTTTTAAGAATTCAGGTAATTTTAGTGGTGCAGTTTACTATTAAATATAAGACCAGGAAACAAGGAGGTAGTTTAATTGCAAAGTAATATTGTATCCTTTGGATAACATGTGAGTTATGTGAGAGGCGTGGCATGTGGAGTTGATGCAGATCGATGCCATGTTTGAAGCCTAATTATAAAGGGGACATGGTGAAATGCTAGGGCTTACCTGTCTTTGTCCTAATTATAGAATTGCTCTCTTCCTCTTCAGTCAGGACCTCAGAGCAAAATGATGGTCCCAATGACAGTGGCAATCCAAAACCACAGCTTACTTATATCTTGTGAAAACATTTGGTGCTATGCGCCTAGAATTAGGCTCCATTAAGGAGACATCAAAGAGATGGCAAGATGTGTGCAGAACATAAAGGCATCTGGCTTTAGGCAATCCTGCTTTTAATTTTATTGCTGTTCTGTGCAAATTCCCCATCACCTGGACCTTCCCCATGTGAGAAATTCTGAGTTTATTTATTTTGGGATGAGGACTTAATCTCTTGTTAGGTTACTGGCATAAGTACAGTAAAAAGAAAACAAATTTCCTTAACTACTGGGTAACTTTACTTATTTATTCAACCATTCGTTTATTTAATATTTTGCATCAAATATAATTTCCCCAAATTAGTACTCATCATCTCTTAACGTCCAACCACACAAATATTTTTTTTTTTTTCTGAATACATTTGTTATTTCACTATTAGACCCCTAGTGGAGCAATAGCCTGTATCATATTCAGGTTTATAGTATTTGCCAAGCAATCACTGCAGCCAAGTCACTGCTTATTCAATGGGACACATCCTCTGAACTATCATAATACATATTTCATTTGCCTTTTTTATTTTGAGTTTTCACATTGTCTCAGATTATTTTAACAACGACCCTCTGAAACACTAAAGGTAAGTAAATATGAAGCAGAAGTAATATGTTTTCAATGAAATTTTTTGAGATAGTTGTAGATTCACATGCAGTTGTAAGAAATAATAAGAGAGAACTTGTATATCCTTCACCTGGTTTCCCCCAAGGATAACATTTTGCAGATCTGTTACAACCAGGATGTCAACATAATCCACCCATCTTATTAAAAATTCTCCTGCTTTACTTACACTCATTTGTGTGTGTATATTTTCTATACAGTTTTATCACCTGTGCAACTTCATGCATTCATGACCACAGTAAAGATATGAACAATTTCAAAATCACAAGTTTCCCTCATGTTGTCCTTTTACAACCATACCAAGCTGCCTCTCGTCCCTCCTCATCCTCAGCCCACCCCATAAGTAATGTATTTTGATTGAGTAGAAAGTTGATAGGACAAATAATATTTTAAGAATTTTTTTCCAGGGCAACATAAAATTCACTTTAATTAAATGGAAAAAATATTTTAGCACAAGACTACTTTGGAAGATTAGATCAGCCTTGCACAAATTTAGAAAGCATTTTAGGATCTTTAAACACCTAAAAATAACATGGATTATGACTGTTATGTTTATTCAAGTATTTGCTATAGCTAGAAATAAAGCCTGACAGCAGTCAAATATTTGTTTAATAAATGAATGTTAGTAATAAATGATCTCATAAAAGGAATGCAAAAGTAAAAGTTACTTCTGATAAAATGAGTCAAACAAGGATTGTATTACAAATCTATTTAGCACAAATTAAAAAATAGAACTCTTTTTGCCAATAAGTCACAAAAAAGTGAAATGTTATAATATTCAGTGTGGTTGGGATAAAATGAGCTTGGTCCTTTCTTTCTACTCATGGAAACACAAATTGTTATAACCTCTCTAGAAAACAATTTGGTAATATATGATCACACTCTTAACAGTTTGCATATATTTTGACTTAGTCAAAATACATCTTAGGAAGTAATCAAAGATGTATAAATGTTATATATGCATACATTTCTCAAAGGACTATAGTAGTAAAAATTTTTATATTCTCTAAAAGTTCATGAATAAGGGCAAAGTTAATTAAAATATGACAATTAAATGAGACCTTATAAAACAATTTTCTAAGTTCTATTTTGAAGAAAATTACAGGACCCAGGAAAATATACTTTGTATAGTATTAAGCTTAAAAATGGCAGAACATTAAATTGTATAAATACCGTGAGCTGCTGATTTTTAAGAGAAGAGTAAAAGGATATATGTGCTTGTATAGCCATATCTAGCTGTGATGACACTGTTGGATCAGGGGAGATAGAGGAGGGAAGGGAGATCAGGGAAGGGGGTTCAAAGTGAAGTTGACTCAAATAGTCCAAAAGGATAAATAAAAATGGCCAAGCTACTCATAGAATGTTGTATGGGTCTCTACATGTCATCTCACTTAAACAGACCGTTTATCCATACCTGAGATTCCCACAAAGAGATACACTCTTATCTCCTTTAAACACCTTGAAACAGATTCTTAAACTTTCTAGACTCATGGCATCTTTAATGTCTCATAGCACTCTTGGGTCAAAGCAAATACCTAAACATGTGTTTATTCACTAGTTAAGGAAAAACAGTAAGTATTTAGGTCTAACAAATGAGTAGCCACCTGAAAAATAATCCATATAAATAAATAAATGCTTTCATTTCATTTTCAAATAACTATAGTCACGTATTAAGGAGATGTAAGTTGGGCACTGCACAGTTCTTCAGACCTTGGAATTAGATTGGATTGGACAGGGACAGTCTGATTTCATGTTCCACGATGATTTTTGGCTGTACTTGCTTTTATCCCAGCAACTACCAAAACCCAAATTTGCAAAGATAATGACATCATTGAATGTATTACAAATTACTACTGAAACTGTGAACCTTGAGCTAGTAGTTTGTGAGTGGTGACTAACAGATGTCACTGAGTTTCTCTTGAAAACAAGATATCCTGTGAGGACCTTGGAAATTCACTGAGATACCTCAAGTTTTACAGCATTCAAGTAACCCCTCTGGGTAAATTTAAGCCATGTTTTAGAACATTCTGTACCCCATCTAGCTCTTATAGTATTCTGCTTTTTATAATAGATTTGTGTGTGCTTGTAGTAGAAATTGCTGTCTTTTGTGGCTTTTATCTCCTCAGCATCTTACAGCATTCTCTATACATAATATTATATTGGCATTGAATTGAAGAGATAACCTATGTGTTTTAGACATAATTATAATCTGTTTAATGATTATGTTCATAATTCTTATATGTTGAATGAGTTTATATTTGAGTAAAGTTTACAGGTAAATCAAATATTTTAATATTCTAGAATACTTTTTTATTTCTAGTGTTAAATTATTAGTAGAAAATACAGAGATCACTAGATATAAAATGTTATAATTTAATATTATGGTCTATAATATTAACTCTATAGTATTAACTCTATATTAGTATATTATAGTTATTAAATGATTCTACTCATCCTGGTAATTGCTTTACAGGAAAAAATGGAAGCAACAGGAACATTCAAACTATTGAAGTATCGGTTGGTGGAAGAAGGATTTAATCCACTGAAAATTTCTGAACCACTTTACTTCATGGATAACTTGAAAAAGTCTTATGTTCCACTGACCAGGGAACTTTATGATCAAATAATGTTAGGGGAGATAAAACTTTAAGATTTTTATATCTAGAACTTTCATATGCTTTCTTAGGAAGAGTGAGAGGAGACTGTATGATTCTTTACTATGAAATGGGGAAAAGGAGCTAACATTATTTAGGCATGTGCTATGTTTCCTTAATATGAGAGAGAATTGTTTTAGTTGCATAATGATTTTTTCTTTTAAATGATATAAACTTTAGTTGATTATTCTTTTTGCCTATTTGGAGATTCAGTGCATAACTAAATATTTGCCGTAATATTAAAGGGTTTAAATAATAAATGGTGGCTAGCAGTTTGGACAATCACTAAAAATATACTTTCTAATATGTAAAGTTACTAATTTTGAATAAAAGATCAAATTTTCTGAAATATTTTAATTTTATGTGTCTCGTCCTATAACCCAATAACATAATTTAGATTAAAAATGTGTTTTCAGTATTGTTTGAAGTCAGGTAGCATGATACCTCCAGCTTTGTTCTTTTTGCTTAGGATTGTCTTGGCTATGTGGGCTCTTTTTTGGTTCAATATGAAGCTTAAAGTAGATTTTTCCAATTCTGTGAAGAAAGTCAATGGTGGCTTGATGGGGATGGCATTGAATCTATAAATTACTTTGGGCATGATGGCCATTTTCATGATATTGAGTCTTCCTATCCATAAGCATGTCATTTTTTCTATTTATTTGGTGTCTTCTCTTATTTCCTTGAGCAGTGGTTTGTAGTTCTCCTTGAAGAGGTCCTTCACATCCCTTGTAAGTTGTATTCCTAGGTATTTTATTCTATCTGTAGCAATTGTGAATGGGAGTTCACTCATGATTTGGCTGTTTGTCTGTTATTGGTGTATAGGAATGCTTGTGATTTTTGCACATTGATTTTTTTGTCCTGAGACTGCTGAAGTTGCTTATCAGCTTAAGGAGATTTTGGGCTAGATGGTGGGGTTTTCTAAATATACAGTCATGTCATCTGCAAACAGAGACAATTTGACTTCTTCTTTTTCTATTTGAATACCTTTATTCCTTTCTCTTGCCTGATTGCCCTGGCCAGAACTTCCAACACTATGTTGAATAGGAGTGGTGAGAGAGGGCATCCTTGCCTTGTGCCGATTTTCAAAGGGAATGCTTCCAGTTTTTGCCCATTCAGTATGATATTGGTTGTGGGTTTGTCATAAATAGCTCTCATTATTTTGAGATACATTCCCTCAATACCTAGTTTATTGAGAGTTTTTAGCATGAAATGCTGTTGAATTTTGTTGAAGGCCTTTTCTGCATCTTTTGAGATAATCATGTGGTTTTTGTCATTGGTTCTGTTTATGTGATGGATTATGTTTATTGATTTGTGTATGTTGAACCAGCCTTGCATCCCAGGGATGAAGCCGACTTGATTGTGGTGAGTAAGCTTTTTGATATGTTGCTGGATTCAGTTCGCCAGTATTTTATTGAGGATTTTTGCATCGATGCTCATCAGGGATAATGGCCTGAGATTTTCTTTTTTGTTGCTGTGTCTCTGCCAGGTTTTGGTATCAGGATGATGCTGGCCTCATAAAATGAGTTAGAGAGGACTACCTCTTTTTCTATTGTTTGGAGTAGTTTCAGAAGAATTGATACGAGCTCCTGTCTGTACCTCTGGTAAAATTCAGCTGTGAATCCGTCTGGTCCTGGACATTTTTTCTTAGGTAAGCTATTAATTATTGCCTCAATTTTAGAGCCTGATATTGGTCTATTTAGAGATTCGACTTCTTCCTGGTTTAGGCTTGGGAGGGTGTGTGTGTCCAGGAATTTATCCATTTCTTCTAGATTTTCTAGTTTATTTGCATAGAGGTGTTTATAGTATTCTCTGTTGGTAGTTTGTATTTCTGTGGGATCAGTGGAGATATCCCTTTATCGTTTTGTTATTGCATCTATTTGATTCTTCTCTCTTTAATTCTTCATTAGTCTGGGTTGCAGTCTATTTTGTTTAATTTTTCAAAAAACCAGCTCCTGTATTCATTGGCTTTTTTGAAGGGTGTTTTTGTGTCTCTATCTCCTTCAGTTCTGCTCTGATCTCAGTTATTTCTTGCTTCTGCTAACTTTTTAATTTATTTGCTCTTCAAACTCTACTCTAAGACTACAGTAACCAAAACAGCATGGTACTGGTACCAAAACAGATATATAGACCAATGGAACAGAACAGAGGCCTCAGAACTAACACCACACATATACAACCATCTGACCTTTGACAAACCTGACACAAACAAGTATTGGGGAAAAGATTCCCTATTTAATAAATAGTGTTAGGAAAACTGGCTAGCTATATGCATAAAACTGAAACTGGACCCCTTCCTTACCCCTTATACAAAAATTAAGTCAAGAAGAATTAAAGACTTAAATGTAAGACCTAAAACAATAAAAATCCTAGAAGAAAACCTAGGCAATACCATTCAGGACATAGGCATGGGCAAAGACTTCATGTCTAAAACACTAAAATAAATGGCAACAAAAGCCAAAATTGACACATGGGGTCTAATTAAACTAAATAGTTTCTGCACAGCAAAAGGAACTACCATCAGAGTGAACAGGCAACCTAGAATGGGAGAAAAGTTTTGCAGTCTATCCATCTGACAAAGGGCTAATAAATAATAATAATCTACGAAGAACTTAAGCAAACTTACAAGAAAAAAACAACCCCATCAAAAAGTGGGCGAAGGATATGAAGAGATACTTCTCAAAAGAAGAGATTTATGCAACCAACAAACGAATGAAAATCTCATCACTGTTCATTAGAGAAATGCATATCAAAACCACAATGAGATACCATCTCATGCCAGTTAGAATGGTGATCATTAAAAAGTGAGGAAACAACAGATGCTGGAGAGGATGTGGAGAAACAAGAATGCTTTTACACTGTTGGTGGGAGTGTAAATTAGTTCAACCATAGTGGAAGACAGTGTGGTGATTCCTCAAGGATCTAGAACTAGAAATACCATTTGACCCAGCCATCCCATTACTGGGTATATACCCAAAGGATTATAAATCATTGTGCTATGAAGACACATAACACATGTTTGTTTATTGTGGCACTATTCACAATAGCAAGACTTGGAACCAACCCAAATGTCCATCAGTGAGACTGACTGGATACAGAAAATGTGGCACATATACACCATGGAATACTATGCAGTCATAAAAGGATGAGTTCATGTCCTTTGCAGGGACATGGATAAAGCTGGAAACCATCATTGTCTGCAAACTAACACAAGAACAGAAAACCAAACACCTCAAATTCTCACTCATAAGCGGGAGGTGAACAATGAGAATACATGGACGCAGGGAGGGGAACATCATACACCAGGGCCTGTTAGGAGGTGGGGGCCTAGGGAAGGGATAGCATTAGGAGAAATACCTGATGTAGGAGATGGGTTAATGAGTGTTGCGAACCACCATGGCACGTGTATACCTATGTAACAAAACTGCACGCTGTGTACATGTACCCCATAACTTATAATAATAATAATAAAAGTGTTTTCAGTTTTTGTTCTGGTATATTTAAGTGTTTACTTCCAATCAAAGAAAGGTGACTGACTAAATGCAAGCACTGATATCTCCTTTGTCTTAAACCCACATTAAGATGATTGAAGAAATATAAATATAGGAAACAGCAGATCAGGAAAACTGGTAAGCTCAGAGCACTTAGGATTTTTTGGAAGATATATAAAAGGGATAACTTGATAAAATCCAACAGATCTGTCTAAACCACTCATCATACTGGGAAAGGGTAGACTAGAATAGAACCATGGAATTATCATCAAGATCAAAAACAAAAAGGGCTACAAGTTTGGACAATTTTGTGAGTAGTTAATGGGAAAATTTGTTATAAGGATAATCTAATGAGCACAATTGTGCTTATCTCAAGCTGGAAGCACCAGGCTCCAGTATTCCCTTCAAGCTAGAACCACAGAAGTGACTCTTAATATGGTGAGGTATCTTCCATAGGAGGGCATTGGGGAGCTGAATTAAGAGGGGAAGATTGCCCAGCAAGAACCCCTGTGCCCATAACCCCAGTTCCATGTACAACCAAAAGGAAAGTTTTCCTTGCTTCATGCAGTCTCTCATATGCTAAAAAGATTGCTTTGATTGGAATAGAAGTTGTAGAGAGTTTAATTTTGTAAATGCTGAGAAATCATGTCATAAAGTTAAAACATTTTTTAAAATGTAGAGGTTAACTACAAATAGCATAGAAATAAAATGTCAAATTTTATGAGACATATAATTCTGTAAAAAACTAGGAATTTTGAAAGAGAAACAACAAAAAATAGTAAATAGAAAAAATACATGTAAGCATACTCATATACCAATATATAAATTAGAATGGATTAATTTCCTTTATTGAAACATATTCATAAATGAATAGACATTTATTTTATATCTGTGATTTGCCTGGTTTTTTGCCTTTCCCACTAAAATGATTTTGCCTTTATTTACATAGTTTTAATTTGTAAGTGTTCTTTAAGTACCATGAATCTGAGTGAACATGTTTCTTATTTCTTACTCTTTAAAAACTTTCGAGATTTGATCATGATAGTGAAGTAGGCATACATATATCACCCCATTGGATATATGGGTAAACTCCTCCTCCTGCCAAATCTGTTGCAATGAAAGACAAAATGTTATAGAGAGAACAATCCATTTGAAAATGGAGGGTTGGGGCTAGGTACAGTGGCTCAGCTGTAAACTCAGGCCTTAGGGAGGTTAAATGGAATCGCATGAGCCCAGGAGCTTAAGACCAGCTTGGGTAACATAGTGAGACCCCTGTTTTTACTAAATAAATAAATAAATAAATAAAGCTGGGCATGGTGGCAAGTGCCTGTAGCACCAGCTACTCAAGAGGCTGGCCCCAGGAGGTCAAGGCTGCGGTGATCTATGTTTGTACCACTGAACCCCAGCCTGGGTGACAGAACGAGACTTTCTTAAAAATATTACTAAAAAATATAAAACAGGTGAGTTTAGATTAGCAAAGAAACCACGAGAGAAGAGTGGGGAAACAAAACATCAAAGTTATGTGCAGTGAATAACTACTTCAACGGAAAAAGAACTCCAACCACACAGTAAACACACATAAAAACAAAGATGGGACCTCTGTGTAATTACAGAGTATCCTGATTATTAATTATCAGGATACTTAATTGTAGAAAATTGAGGCCATGAATTTTCTTGCCTTTTTCTTACTTACAGAAAACTTCTAGCATCAGACAAAATAATTCATGACATAAAAATAATATGTCATTAATTTAAAACTTCTTTAAGACAAGACAATAAAGATTAAAGTTTTTAAAGAGCTAGAAACTAGGGAGAATAGTTGTTACATTTATAGGATATAAAGAACACTTACAAATATAAAGGCAAAATACTTTTAATGAGAAAAATGTGAGAAAAGGCAACGTGGGGAAATTTTAGCTTACCAGTACTTCAGTTGAGGGTATAAATAAGTACAGCCATTCTGGAAAGCAATATGGCAGTACTTATTAAAATGCTAAAGGTGTATACCATCCGACATCGCATTCTACTTCTAGAGAACATGTAATACCTTTAATACATTGTACACATGTGCACAGAGTCTTAATGAATCTTTATCTCTTTTAATAAAAAAATTATACATCAGAAGAAAGAAAAATAAATGTCAATACAGTCATATGGTAGAATATTATGTGATCATAATAAGGTGAGCTAACATATACTGATTCATAAAGCCATACTATAAATTTAAAAATTCATATTGCTGAACAATTCATACAATAAGATAAAGTTATGTAAACATTCTATAAAACTATTTTATATATGCATGTATAAATACATAGAAAAGTATCTGAAAAATATTATACTAATAACAGTGTTTATCTCTAGTGAAGAAAGTTGTATTTAGGCATTGAGAAATGTGGAGAGTTGTAAAGAAATGGAAGGAAGATGAAGGAAGTAAATTTTAAATTATTCAGGTAATATAAACACTTTTATTATAAAATACTTCTT
>NW_016806092.1:667094-718638 GCF_001698545.2 Rhinopithecus bieti
TATGAAGGAAGTAAATTTTAAATTATTCAGGTAATATAAACACTTTTATTATAAAAATACTTCTAAAGTATACGATGTAAAAGTTTAAATTCTCTTTCATTTACACTTTTATATCATATACTTTAGAAGTATTTTTATGATAAAATATATCACCTGAACAATTTAAGAAATGTATGAGAGGAAACATTTATTTAATGACCTTCATTATTATATAAAGGTTTTCCCATCACAAATTTACATTTATAGTGGAAAAATTTCTTGAATTAAAAAATAATTAGAATGTGGGTAAAAAAGAGAGCAAGATTTGCTCTATAAATACAGCTGCATTACCATTACAATAAACCTAATAAATAGAAAAGAGCTAAATTATAAATATATATCAACTAGTGATAACCACAATGACAAAAAGCAGGAGTCATGGCATTTACTTCTTATAAAGTAGAATTCAAATGGGAAATATTTAAAAAAACAAGTAATAGATATAATATTTAAAGTAATTTCAAGCATATGAGGATACAGTAAGAAAGTAACCATTTGTAAACCAGAAAAAAGGTCCTATCCTAACAAATAGGATACATCTATTCTATTATTTCTATCCATCCCAGCCTACAAAATTGTGAAAAAGGAATATTTGTTGTTTAAGCCACCCAGTCTATGGTATTTTGTTACAGAAGCCCAAACTTACGAAGATACTCAGCAGACCTAAAATTGAAAAAGTGCAAAGAAAACCATACCAAGGGCATTAAAATCAAACTGCTGGCAAATAAAGTTTAAAACAAATTCTTGAAAGGAGTCAGAAAAAAAATTACATAATGGAATAACAGTTTGAAATATGTCTGACTTTTCATCAAAGGTAGGATGGACAGAAGAAAACGGAACAATATCTTTAAGATCCTAGATAAACATAAAACTGTCAAAGCAGAATCCTACAGGCAATGAAAATATCCTTCAACAATAAAAGTAAAATAAAGACAGCTTCAGATAAAAGATATCTACAAGAATTCATAGCTAGGAGTCCTGTCTAAAGAAATGCTAAAGGAGGCTGTTTAGACTAAAAAAAAAAAAACAGATGGAAACCTATCTCTTCAGGAAGAAATAAATAGTTATTAGAAATGGTAAATATGTGGGTAAATAGAAAATATTATTTTATTTCTCTCAATTTAACAGAAGTATATAACTATTTAAAGCAAAATTTATAACATTGTCTTCTTGGTTTAAACTTACCATAGATGAAATACACATGGCAACCATAAGCATAAAGAATGGTAAATCCAATGGAAAATAACAGATACTTATCCAGCAACAGAAAACAAATCTTAAAACTCATGACTAAATTAGGAAATTTCAATTTGAAATAAAGATAATATATCTATCTATATCTGACAATATATAAAAAATAGGACTTTTATAGGCATTGTTGATGGAATGTAAATGGGTGCAGTATAAATGAGTGTAAGTGTTCTGGAAAACAGTATCTACGAGAACATAAAACACAGATAACTTTGACTCATCAATTCTAATTGAAAGGGTTTTTGTTTGTTTGATTTTTGTGTGTGTGTTTTATGAGACAGAAAGGCTGCATTGCAGTGGCCCGTCTCAGCTCACTGCAACCTCTGCCTCCCGGATTCAGGTGATACTTGCGCTTCAGCCACCCTAGTAGCTGGGATTATGGGAATGCACCATCACACCAGCTAATGTTTGTATTTTTAGTAGAGATGGAGTTTTGCCATGTTGGCCAGACTGGTCTCGAACTCCTGCCCTTAAGCGACCTGCCTGCCGTGAACTCTCAAAGTGCTGGGGTTACAGGCATGAGCCACTGCACCCAGCCAACAATTCTATTTGTAGGAGTAAAGAAAAAAAAAAATCACTTTCGATAGTGAGCCAGGATTTATGTCAAAATATGTTCAATTAAGGATAGCATTTATTAATAATAGTATTTGGAGACAACCTAAAAAAAGTTAAATAAAAATTGATAAAATCAATACTTTGTTATGCTCTGCAATTATTACAGTGACTGACATCTCAGCATATACTGATGTGGAATAATACCCATGCTGTATCCCAAAGGGGAGGAAAAAAAAGAGTACAGAGTACTTATTATTTATTTGTTAAAAATACATTGAGAATTAGAAGTATTTATAAAGACAATTTAAACAATTTTAATTAAGAAGTGTGGAGTTGGATGGAGTATAGGTGACTTGTTACTTTTAGTCTATACTCTTTGTATTATTTGAATTTAAAATTGCTGTATTCTGCTTATGTGCTCTTTTAAGACAATTAGAAAAGTCAAATAAATTGCTTTCTTTAAGAAAAATATAAGGCAGAAAGCAAGAAATTGATTAAGAGGTATTATATTAATAGGAGGGAATTTAAGATACTCAACCATTTCTCAGTAGAAATAAATATTAAGTTGATATTATCTCTGTTGCTATATTTCATTTTACTACAGATTTCACCACTGTTTGACATACTTAGATGAATTATTTTAAGACCATTAAAAAGGAGACTACAAAACATCTGATATTTTTAACAAATCTTATACATGAGAGTTAATTTATGAGGAAAAATACTCTAGCTATTGATTCACCCCAAATTGCCGTAAATTTGTGTGTCAATTTTAACATGTATAACAAAAGCCAAGTTTGAACCACATTCAAGATGATCTTTCTTTGAAGTCATGTTATATCTGTTGCTGTTTTACTAGTGAAGGGATTTATTACTGGAACTGTGGCTTTTATACAAAGAAACTTGGAGCAATGTCTTCAGTAAATTAAAATCAAAGCTAAAATACAGCACTAAAAATGTCAGTGGAGTTTATTTTATGAACTTCTTGCAGTGCTTTTCCTTATTCAGAATATTGGTTTCTTGAGTTAATGTAGCTTGACATTTAATCTATGTAAACTATTTGACTGTAATCCTTTTAGAGATAGAATCATATCTTCATGATTACTATCTGTGTACTATGTCACATTTCAACAATGAGGTGAAAGACTTGAAAATGTGAATGAATAACTGTTTCTCAGTTCAACACACCTAACCTTGTAAACAGTGATAGCTCTTCCTTCCCCATAAAATCACTACATGAAGTCTTTATTACCTTCCTCCCCAGCATCCAACAAAACATAAATGTTTCTCAAGGCTAGAGTGCAAAACCAAACTTTTGTGATATTTTTTTAAATGCATACTCCTGGTTGTCACCCAGATGTACTAAATCAGAAACTCTTGCGTGTAAGCCCTTGGGAACTTGTATTTTTAACAAGGATTTTAAATTCTTGTCATGTATAATATTCTACTTCTTTATTCTCATTCTCTGTCTCTGCCTCCCAGATTTTCCTCTGGGCCCTCTTGCAACCCCAGACCTGACTAAGTACATCAAATTCCTTATAAATCTTCAGTGTATTCCCAAAGCCATCCTTCCAACTAGTTACCTTATTAGAAACCTTTCTGGCTGGGCACGGTGGCTCACGCTTGCAATCCCAGCACTTTGGGAGGCCGAGGCAGGCAGATCACTTGAGGACAGGAGTTCGAGATCAGCCTGGCCAACATGGTGAAACCCCGTCTCTACTAAAACTAAAAAAAAAAAAAATTAGCCTGGCATGATAGCAGACACCTGTAATCCCAGCTACTTGGGAGCCTAAGATAGGAGAATTGCTCAAACCCAGGAGGACGAGGTTGCAGTGAGTCAAGATCATGCCATTGCAATCCAGCCTGGGCAACAAAAGTGAAGCTCCGTCTCAAAATAAAAAAAATAAAAAAAAAAAAAAGAAAGAAAAGAAAAAAAAGCCTTGCTGTCGCTGGAGGATACCATTTAATTCCACTAAAGTGGAGGCTCTAACTCTTGTACACCATATATTGTTGTCAAGAGGTGGTGTGTTCCTTGTACCTCATGGTCCCTTCTAGACTATTATGCTTTCTGCACCTATGAGTGCCCTGCCATTTTGCTGCAACGTACTCGCCTCTTGGTCCTTACACCTCATTTTCTGACAAGCTCATCAAAGGGTCCACAGTTTTCTTCTCACCCTAATTCATATGATCAGCCAATACCAATCTCCATCTAATCATCTCAGGTTTTTTCCACTTTGACTACAACATACTTTCCCATGCTTTTCCAATCTTTCATTTCCCACCTACCTCACTATGTTCAGCTGATGGCTCTCCTTGTTCTTAATTGAGAATATACAAGTCATCAGATGGGGACACCATCATTTTCATAATATCCTAAACAACTTACATATATATGCCAATTACCTTTATTCTTTTTGCCATGAAATGAATGTCTTTTTGTTATCAAAAGGCATGCTCGGCCGGGCACGGTGGCTCACGCCTGTAATCTCAGCACTTTGAGAGGCCGAGGCGGACAGATCACGAGGTCAGGAGATCGAGATCATCCTGGCTAACACAGTGAAACCCCGTCTCTACTAAAAATACAAAAAAATAGCAGGGTGTGGTGGCGGGAGTCCTATAGTCCCAGCTACTTGGGAGGTTGAGGCAGGAGGATGGCATGAACCCGGGAGGCAGAGCTTGCAGTGAGCTGAGATTGCCCCACTGCACTTCCGCCTGGGCAACAGAGCAAGACTCCGTCTCAAAAAAAAAACACAAAAAAAAAAAACGGGCATGCTCATAATTTATGTTTCAAAACTCATCTTCTCTCCCTCTCTCAAGAATTATTTCTAAATGTCAGCAGGATGGCAGAATACGAGGCTCAGGACTCTCTCTCTCTCTACCCACAGACATACCAAATAAACAGTTACACTTGGATCAATACCCTCTGAGAAAGATCCAGCAACTACTTGAGGGATTCCTGCACACTAGACAACTTAGAAAATACATCAAAACAGGCAAGAAAAACTGAGATAGTCTTATCATTAACCCTACCCCTAACACAGTAGCATACAATGTGGAAGGAACCTCCATTTCCCAGCTTTGCCCCAAGGAGTGAAGGGTCCTGAGGTACTAGCCCCTGACTTGACTAACTCAGGAAGCTGATGGGGAATGAGTGAATAAAACTCAAGTATTCACTACCTCCCCAGGACCACAGAGAACAAAATGGCAGTTTCAAACAGGTGTGCAAGCACTTCCCACACCTCTTTCTCCAGCTCAGTGCAGACTTAGCAGGCAATAAAGCCCAGCTTTCAGCTCCTCTCTGAAAAGGTAGACTGTACCTCTAAACTTCCAACTTTTCCAGAAGCTGTTTGAGCATCTGGCTTCTAACTAGCTTTCATCTGGGAGCTGAGAGGGCAGGCAATCACTAGTCCTCTGGGCACTTGAATGGACATGTGCTCACTTCCTTGGCTTCTCTTTTCCAGCTTCCTTCAGCAATTAAAACAAGCCTCCAGCTTCTCCCTGGAAATAGTTGAACCATACATCTATACCACCCACTCAACTTTTCTGGCTGCTCTCTGAGGGACTGGCCTCTAATCTGCCTGTCTTTGTAAACTGATAGGGCCCAGCATTTGCTATGCTGGTGGGGAGACAGAGAACAAGGCAATGTTTTGAAAGTGCATGCAATCTGAATGAGCATGCAGGCATTTGTCACAGCTCCCTTTCTCAGCTCAGTGCAGAGCCAGCCAGCAATAAACTCCCACTTTCAGCTTCTCCCTCAGGACAGAAAAAAGCTGGGCCACACATCTAGCACCACAACTTTTCCAGGTGATACAAAGAAATAGGAAATATTTAGAAATACCAAACAGAAATCATAGAACTAAAAAATACGATTAACTGCACTGAAAATTTTAGTAGAAGGGTTCAAAAGCATACTATATCAAGCACAAGAAAGGATCAGTGAACTCAAATACATACAGGTCGTTGAAATCATCCTGTTATAGGCGCAAAAAGAAAAAGAATAAAAAATGAGGATAGCTTCAGGAACTTAGGGGACACGATCAAGCCAAACAGTATATTTGTTATGAGACTGTTAGAAGAAAATGAAGAAAAGGAGAAAAAGTTTATTCAAATGAATAGTGGCTGGAAACCTCCCAAAACTAGGTACAGAAATAAACATCCATATCCAGGAAGGCCCCAGACAAAACACCAAATAAGATGACACCAAAGAGCCCCACACCAAGACACATTATAATCAAATTTTCAAAAGTTAAAAACAAAGAATTCTGAAAGCAGCAAGAAGAAAACTGACTTATCATGTACAAGGAAACCCCAATAAGACAATGAGTGGTTTTTTTATTCCCAGTAGAAACTTTGCAGACCAAAAGAGAGTGGAAGAATATATTCAAAGTATTGAAGGAAGAAAACTGCGAACCAAGAATACTGTGTGGGGAAAACCTGTCCTTCAAAAATGAGGAGATAAAGACTTTTGCAGACAAACAAAAGCTGAGGAATTTTACCACCACTAGACTTACCTTACAAGAAATACTAAACAAAGTTCTTCAAGTTGAAATGAAAGGACCCTAAACAGCAAAAGAAGAACATAGGAAAGTGTGAAACTCATTGGCAAAGATAAATATATAGATAATACTACTATAATGATGGTAGGTAAATTGCTTTTAATTCTAGTATAAAAGTTTAAAACAAGTGTTAAAATAACTATAACTAAATTATGTTAATGGGTGCACTAGATAAATAGATGTAAATTGTGATATCAATAGCATTTTTGGGAGTCAGAAGAGGTAAAAGTGTACACTTCGTGCATGCAGGTGAAGCTGTTATCTGCTTAGGCTGTTATAACTAAAAGATATCACATGTAACCTCCATGTTAACCATGAAAAACTATAGACATTACACAAAGGAAAAGGAAGAATTAAAACTTATAAATACAAAAAAGCAATAAAACACAAAGACAATAAGAGAAAAGCAAATCGAAAATTACAAGACAAACCAAAAGAGTTCACAGAGTGGCAATAGTAAACCCTTCCCTATCAGTTATTACTTTAAGTGTAATTGGATTAAACTTCCCAATCAAAAGATGTAGAGTGACTGAATGGATGAAAAGCAAGTTCAAATTATATGTTCTTTACAAGAAATTCACTTTAAATTAAAAAACAAAATGAAAGTAAAGAAATAAAAGATATTCCATGCAAATGATAATCAAAATAATGCAGGAGTGGCTATATGTTTATCAGACAAGTAGATTTAAAGTTGAAACTGTCCCTAGAGACAAACAGCATCATTATGTAATGATAAAAAGGTAAATTCAACAGGAAAATATAGCGATTGTAAATATCTATGCACCCAACATCAGAATACCCAACTATATAAAGGAATACTAACAGATCTAAAAGGAGAAAGTGATAGCAATACAATGATAGAATATTTCAATTACCCCGTTTTCAGCAAAGGACAGAACATCCAGGAAAAACAATTAACAAAGAAGCAGCAGAACAACACTACAAACCAAATGGGCCTGACAGACATACATAGATCTTTCACTCAACAGGAAAATATACATTCTTCTCAAGTGTATATAAAACATTCTTCAGGATAGATCACATGTTATATCACAAAACAAATGTTACTCAATTTAAGAAGACGGAAATCACATTATATTGATCAGGGTTCTCCACATAAATGGAACGAATAGGAGAGAGGGAGAGAGAGGAATGGAACCAATAGGAGGGAGAGAGAGAGAGAGAGAAACAGATAAATAGGAAACTTATGGAAATGGGGTCATGTGATTATGAAGGCTGAAAAGTCCCACAGTATGCCATCTGCCAGGTGCAGAACAAGGGGGATAGCCAATGATGCAATTCAGCCTTGAGACCCAGAGGAGCCAATGTTGTAAATCCCAGTCCATGTCTGAAAGCCTAAGTACTCCAGGAGTGGGAGTTTGGGGGTGCTGTTCTAAGTCCAGGAATCCTAAGGTCTGAGAACCAGACGCTATAATATACAAAAGGAGAAAATAGATGTCCTGCCTCAAGAAGAAAGAGAGAAATTTGCCCTTCCTTCATCTTTTTATTCTACTTGGACTTGCAATGGATTGATGGATGCCCACCTTCATTTGTGAGGGCCGATACTCTTTACTCTGTCTACTAATTCAAATGCTAATTTCTTCTAGAAACATTATCATAGCACACCCAGTTATAATGTTTTACCAGTTGTCTAGATATTCCTTAGCCCAGTCAAATTGACATGGTAAAATTAACCAACACAAGTTTACCTTTTATTAACTTGGTACCTAAATCCACTCCTTAACCCATACCTAATTTTCAAATAAATACAATAACAAGGTCATAATACCACCTGACATGATACAGTTATCCTGCATACAACAGAAAAAGCACAGACTCCTTTCCCAGAAGAGAAGATAAAGAATTTGAGTGATATTAACTCTTTTTATTATATCCCATAATGTAAATACTATATAATTAGCAATGCTTAAGTACTGACATAAGGTTAATACATCTTATACATTATATAGAGAACAAGAGAAGAAAGAAAACAAAAGATATTATACACACACATACACACACACACAAAATAAACAAAAAAAAAACAATGTATTCAGCCAACACCATAAATCCCTTCTTGGTCTGTTGACTCAAAGGCATGAGGAGCCCAAGTGGCCAGGTAGCAGTCTTAACTTCCAGTATAATACGATTATTGTGATATCGCCTGATGGAAGCACTCCTTCTTCTGGAGCTAAGACCTTTTGGCCAGCAGAACATAAAATTGTGGGAACAGGAAGAAAAATCTTTGCTAGTAGGTCACTGTGGTAATGATGAGTGGTGCCACTCTCATTTCCATTCATTGGTTCCTGATTCATGAATCCCAGCTATGAGAGAAAGATATTGTACACTGACTTAGATAATATACACCCATCTGGAGAACTCTGCCCCAGTCCTGCAAAGTATTGTCACCTAGCTGGCAGTATCACTATTTCTTCAAATATCGGATATTGCACTGTCCTATCAATCCAGCTGCTTCAGGATAGTGAGGAACATGATAAGAACAATGAATTCCATGAATCTAGGCCTTTTGCCTTGCCTCTGTCTGTGAAGTGAGTTTCTTGGTCAAAGCAATACATTGTGGAATACCATGATGATAGATAAGGCATTCTATAAATAAACAGGTGATAATTTTGGCAGAAGCATTACATGTAGGGAAGACAAATCTGTATTGAGAGTATCTATTCCAGTAAGGACAAAATGCTACCCCTTCCTTGAAAGAAGTGAACTAATGTAATCAACTTGTGACCAGGTAGCTGGCTAATCAGCCTGGGGAATAGTGCCATGTTGGGCCTCAGTGTTGGTCTCTGCTTCTGGCAGATTGGGTACTCAGTGATGGCTGTAGACAGGTTGGCCTCGGTAAATAGAAGTTTATATCGCTTATCTCATACATAATTTTTATCCCTGCCACCATGGCCACTTCGTTTATGAGAATGAGTGGCTGGGAAAGAGGATGACTGGTAGCCAGAGATCAGGTCACAATATCCACTTGATTATTAAAATACTCCTCTGCTGAATTTACCCCTGATAAGCATTTATGTAGAACACAAACATCTTGACCTTTCAGAATGTTTATTGACCATTCAGAGTGGCTTCATGACCATTCAGAATGATCCATCTGTATACCTCTTTTTAAATTTCTTTGTCATCAATTTTCTAATAATGTTCCTTAGTCCTTGACCATCAAGCAAAACCATTGAGTACAGCCCCTAAATTCCACATATCCACTTTTGGATGGTACTTGCAGAACCATCTATAAGCCAGGCTGACGTTTTCTCTTTCTCTGTCAACTAATAGGTAACTATCCATGAAGCTGAGAGTGCAGAGTGGGAGAGAGAAGGCAGTGTAGCAGGAGTCAGGACCATGTACATTCAGGCTCTTTCTTCATACAAATTACTTGTGTTTTCAGAGTTTGCTCAGGGCCTGATAACGTATATATCACTTCTATTTAATGATGGAGTGCTGCTGTGGTTGCCCATATGGCTTGATGGGTGAGATAACACCTTGTTCATGATAGGAAGCTCAGGTCACATGGTAACTTGGTGGCCAATGATCAAGTGTGCATTTTCTACTAACACTTAGCAGCAGGCCTGTAATTCAACCATAGGGACCTGCCAAAGGCTCCAAATAGCATTCCTACGTGCCCCTGATGTTTCAAGTACCACTGGACATACTGGATCATAAGGCACAATGATCTGCTGGCAGAGCAGCTTGCACAGAAGCCTAGACTTGTTGCAGAGCCTTCTCTTGCTCTGGGACCCACTTAAGCAGCTTTTTGGATCACTCATTAACCTTGCTAGAGCAATACAACCAAATGGTAACTATGACAGAAATACAGTCAAATGACAAATGAAAAACTGGGGGAAATATCTGCAATTAACATCACAGATAAGGGGTAATTTCTTAAATGCAAATCTCTTCAGTCTTGTTTAGTAAAAGATCAGTGGCCGGGCGCGGTGGCTCAAGCCTGTAATCCCAGCACTTTGGGAGGCCGAGACGGGCGGATCACGAGGTCAGGAGATCGAGACCATCCTGGCTAACATGGTGAAACCCCGTCTCTACTAAAAAATACAAAAAACTAGCCGGGCGACGTAGCGGGCGCCTGTAGTCCCAGCTACTTGGGAGGCTGAGGCAGGAGAATGGCGTGAACCCGGGAGGCGGAGCTTGCAGTGAGCTGAGATCCATCCGGCCACTGCACTCCAGCCTGGGTGGCAGAGCGAGACTCCGTCTCAAAAAAAAAAAAAAAAAAAAAAAAAAAAAAAAAAAAATCAGTAACACTGTAGAAAAATGGGGAAAAGGCATGAACGTAGACAAAATAATCCCTAGGGGTGTAAAAAAGTCCAACTTTATTTATTGTAAGATAAATACTTATTGAAATCACACTTATCAAGGAAATGGGGAATCAGATGGTCTCTCATATTGCTCGTGGGAACATAGGATTATCTAACTGTATGGAAGTCAGTTTAGCAATATCTATCAGCACTATAATAGCATGTGTCTTTGACCCAGCATTCTCATTTCTGGGAATATATTCAATAGATGCATCTGTATTTATAAAAGAAATATTTACAAGGTCATTAATTCCACCATGATGTGTAATAGCACAATCTTGGAAATAATCCATGAGTGCATTAATAGTGGCTGCTTAAATAAATTATGAGACATGCATCAAAACTACAATAAAAATTAAGCAACTCTCTGTATATTAATTTGGAAAGATCTCCCAAATATATTGTCAAATGGAAAACTTCAGGCATTAAAGATATTTCTTGAATCATAAAGTATTGCAGATATGATGCCAGCTTCACAGCTGCTCAGACTTTGGCCTACATCTGCTGCAAATCCCTTTTTTTCTCTAAGACCCATAAAAAACCCAAAAGTCTTTTGTACTACCTGATAAATGGGTCAAAGCAATATTCACGAGTGTGAAATTGTGCAATTGCTCCCAAAACCCTAGGAGACTTCCCACATGTTTTACTATTTTCTTAGTGGTAAGAGTTACAAAAAACAGTAACTTGTCCTTTACTTTGGAGAGAATATCTCAATAGGACATTCCTTACAACTGGGCTTCTGTACCTCTAAAAACTTCACTGATACGTGAGGCCCTTGAATCTTTGTAGAATTTCTACAAAGATTGAAACTTCTACCTTCTAAAGTTAATGTAACAAATGGAAGCAAGCCTTCCAACATAGTTGACATTTTTTTGATCATTCTGTAGGATGATACGTGATCAAAACTACAAGTAAGCTACTATCATCCACTATGATCGCTCTAGTTTATGCAGGCACCAAACTGATAAATTGTTTGGGGGTGTGATGGAGACTCCTACCCTTTAAGTCTCTGAGGGTGGTACAAATCTCTGTCATTCCTCCGGGGATGTAAAAATCAAATTTAATTTTGATGTATATCTTAAGCTGAGGACACAGAATTCAAGGGTTTCTACTTGTATTTTCCTAGTACTATTGATCTTACTCTTTAGGTGAAGAAAGCACTATATGGTTTGTGCCACTTGTTTGATATATTCATTCCTATTGTATGTTTTAGAACTGGGGAAATGACCACAGGGTATGTCTGTGAACCCATCTGAGCCACTGGGAAGCCAATAATCACTTTAACTGCTGATTCTTACTTACTCCTATTCCAACACATGGGCCATGATTTACTGCAGTTCTCAGTACATTAAAATCAGTCCTTGATTCAACAGTCCTAAAAAAACTTTGGGTATTCTTTCCCCATAAGTAAATGGCCATAGGTCTCTGAGGAGAATAGGAATTTACTACTGTATATAATTGCCCAAGTATTACAGGATCCTTCTTCATGGGGACCCAGGCTCTTCAGTCAAAAAGGGGTTATTGTGCAGTTCTTCAGGGGAGGGGGCAGCAAGAATAAGAAATACTGATTGGCTTCCCCAAATGCTCCTTTAAGCAGTGTGAAGATGAGGGAGAGGAGAAGAATATGAGAAATGGAATTCCTGCCAAAATCCAAGTTGCCAGGACGAAAAAAAGGGGGGAAAGGTGACTTTCCAATTTTAATTTTTAAGATAAGTAATGTCCTTAGGAGAATGTAGAAAAGAGGAGTTCAAGAAGAATGGGACTTTCATCTAGAGAAGAGTTTTTCCAGTCTTAGCAAAGGAGAGACACGTGAGAAGTGATAAAAAATATTTAAGAAACAAAATGAATACTACGACTCCAATGCTGGCAGTAAATCAGTGAGAAGGACATTGGACTTCAAGAGGCCTGGAGGCTGGAAATGAGGAGCATTTCAGTGGCTAACTGTGTGGATATTTGGGAACTAAATAACATAATGACTGTTTCAGAGACTGTTGCATGGCTGGTAACTCAAGGCTATCTTTCCTCAAATGTCTTTCGCACGTTCTCAAGAACTGAGACCTAATGTCCATGGAAATGGTTAGGAGAAAGAAGGTCAAAATTAACTGTTGTTCTCTTGCTTTTCAAAATGGAAATTAGATTAATTGTGGTTAGAAGTAAAATTTAGGCCGGGTGCGGTGGCTCAAGGCTGTAATCCCAGCACTTTGGGAGGCCGAGACGGGCAGATCACGAGGTCAGGAGATCAAGACCATCCTGGCTAACACGGTGAAACCCTGTCTCTACTAAAATACAAAACTAGCCGGGCGAGGTGGCGGCGCCTGTAGTCCCAGCTACTCGGGAGGCTGAGGCAGGAGAATGGCATAAACCCGGGAGGCGAAGCTTGCAGTGAGCTGAGATCCAGCCACTGCACTCCAGTCCGTGCGACAGAGCGAGACTCCGCCTCAAAAAAAAAAAAAAAAAAAAAAAAGAAGTAAAATTTAAATTCCCCAGAGGGTAACTTAATTCTTAACATACAGGAAAAATTGCCTGAATGAATCTTTACAGATAGATACTCAGAGGATCATCTATCAATTACTTGTACTTCTTGGAACTTCTGGTATGATGCACAAGGTGGATCTCTTAGAATTGACAGATATTTTGCCTCTTTCTCTCTGTTTGTAAATTAGGACTGGGATGGGAGGAGCAGTCAAGAGATTTTATAAGCCACAGTGTGCATGATGGATGAGAACACAGGACACATACCAGTGAAGGGCAGGTCGTATAATAACGTTATGCTAACAGATTGGAAATGCAAATAATCAGGGAACTCGTGCTATCTTTTTCACTGTGATTCTACTTTGTGCTATTTATTGAATGTACTATTACTTATAAGTGGATGTCTGAGCCAAAAATATGTCATTTTCTACACACATAGGTTTTAAAATTGTGGAAAATTAAAATATCAATGCATTAAGAGTAGCAGTATTCAGACCATATATAATATTATTGTTCAAACAAGCTAAAAATATTGAAGATGATACATGAAAGCTTATGCCAAAAATGCAAAAGTGTAATGAACAAATTCCTGTTAGACTGAGTTTAACAAACAAAAAAACACTTCTTTTTTGATGTTACCACAGAAACCCAATAAGGGAGAAATGTGATCTAACTGGCTTAAATGAAAGATAATGATGAAACCTATTTTCATAAATTTGCATTAGTCAAATATTTTGATGATTAAAAAGCAAGCCAAGCTATTATACTTACAAAGGAAGTCTATAAATGATCAAATGCTTTTCATCAACATCAAAGTATCTGATTTTTCTCTTTCCTTAACTTTGTAGCCTATTTAAATAAAAAATGAGAACATTATTTGAAGCTATTATGATCTGATTGTGTGCTATATGAAAGCGTGAAAAGACATTTGGATCAAATGGACTTTGCATTAAAAGAAATCAACTGCTTTTCAGAAAATTGGGGGAAGTTCTATATATATTATATAAAAGAACAAAGTAATAAATCAGGTTTCTCACATGCTTTATAGGAAATGTTACTTATCGACACTGGACTAAAAAAAGACTGTGTGCACAACCCATAGATAACCCAAGTCTTATTGAGAGAAAACATCAGACAAATCCTAATTGAGAACATTCTACAAAATACCTGACCAGCACTCCTGAAAACCACCAAGGTCAGGAAAAACAAAAAAATGGTAACTAAATGTAATATGATGTCCTGAATAGGGTTCTGGATCAGGAAAGGACATTAGGTAAAAACTAAGGAAAATTGAATAAATAATAATAATATAGTAATATTGCTCATTAATTTTCACAAATATATCACCCTAATTTAAGATATAATAATAGGGGAAACTGGGTGTTGGACATATATATGGGTGCTCTCTATATGACCCAATTTTCCTGTAAATATAAAAGTATCCTAAATAAAAAGTTTATTTTAAAAAAATTCCCCCCCTCTAAAAAAATCCTGTGAATCTGTTTAATGTACTGCAGTATGAACATGATTTCAGAGGGTCAACAGTTAATAAATGTTTTTATGACAGCTCAGTAAATCCATCCCCTTCTCTAAGGTTTTCAGGTTTACTTTCTGGCACTACAAGAGATACTCTAGGCTCAACTTGCTTACTACTTGCCTCAGTCCGGCCATCAGCCATTCCTCTTTCCTTTGATTGGAGAATAGAAGAATCTAAGGACTGGGATGTTACTGGTGTTTTGTTGCTTCTAGGCCCTGCCAGCTGGCTGACAGATCAAGGAAATATACCTGGTATATTAACCTATATATATACACATATCTGTGAATTTTTTTGTGTGTAATCATATATATTTATGTTAAGCTAAATATTAGTTCAGATTTAGGACTCCAACTCTAAATCATTACCCGTGTAGGTCATTCCAGTCTTCTGTCTTTGTATATCTGTGGCCTCTCAATCCATGGATGTTCTTTTACTTGGCCATCCTTCCCCCATGGTTCAAGGGTATAGTAAGCATTTAGTGATTCTGCATATATGTTCTGCATATTAATATTCAAGTATTTGTTCAATGTGTATGATTTTGATTTAAAGTCATCAGCACCAAATGAAAGTTAGGAGGCTACATTAAACAGAAATTAAATTGGCTAAAGTTAGAGATACCTTTTTGAAAAAGTATATGTTACCTAAGCTTGTCTGTATAATTGGAATTTTAATTTTATCTACTTATATATTGGGCACTTTTGGAAAATATATTGTCTTCACGTAGGAGAGCTATCATTTGAACATATTCTATAAACTAAAAATAAACAATAGAAATTGTTCTTGATTATTATTGATAGTGATTTTTTTTTTTTTTTTTTTTTTTTACTTTTTTAAAGATTTTTCTGGTCAAACAGTGCCATCTGTCTACTGGCCCACATTGCAGATGCATAAGTTTAACACTGTAGCAAATATTTTCTTTTAATTAATAATTTCTGCTAATTAGATTCACTGGCACCTTGACTTTATCTGATGTCTAGCAATTATGAGTTCCTATTTAAACTCATAAGTTGTTTCAAGTCATAGACTTCATAAATAAAGTGAAACTGGAGTCAAGATTTCTCTGTTCTCTGTCATCACAGCTTTGCCTTTTTACCAGCTGGGTGACCTTAACAAGTTACCTCTCTGAGCCTTGTTTTCTTTTCTTTTTTTTTTTTTTGAGGCAGAGTCTCTCTCTGTCGCCCGGACTGGAGTGCAGTGGCCAGATCTCAGCTCACTGCAAGCTCCGCCTCCCGAGTTTACGCCATTCTCCTGCCTCAGCCTCCCGAGTAGCTGGGACTACAGGCGCCCGCCACTTCGCCCGGCTAGTTTTGTATTTTAGTAGAGACGGGGTTTCACCGTGTTAGCCAGGATGGTCTTGATCTCCTGACCTCGTGATCCGCCCGTCTCGGCCTCCCAAAGTGCTGGGATTACAGGCTTGAGCCACCGCACCCGGCCGAGCCTTGTTTTCTTCATCTGTAAAATACAGATTGTAAGTCTACCTTAAAAAATATTGTAACGATGAAATTAACAAAAGATATAAAGGCCCTGAATATGCTCAAAAGTTTGTTGCATTTATCTACAGAACATAAAATTGTTTTAGCCTTCATTTTGCAAAATAGAGATGCCCATTTTCTAATCTCAGGGTTACATTGTGCAAAGTCATTTCAATTGAATGGATCAATGGACACATTAATTTAGAAAAATAATACTTAAATTTACAGCCATTGACTTATTTGGACAATAATTGACTTTATAGCAGCAGAAATGATGAAAGATACATTTACTTTCCCATAAAAATGTAATTATAGTGGAGAATAACATTCCTGAAGGGATGAGTTCTCAAATTTTATTAATCAATATATTATAGCAATTATCATAATTAACAAAACAAATTATATTCTTCAGTATTATTCATTACAAACCTATCTAAATTCCATATCCAACAATCAGCAAGTTAATACGGGAATGAATAGCCTATATAACATTTATTTACTTTTACTTAGCAGACTCCAGGAAGAGGGAATGTGCTTGGTTGGGAAAGGGTTGAAGAAGGAACATGAGAAGAGAAGAAATGAGTTGGACATAGGAAATTTAGAGGCTGGGCGCAGTGACTCATGCCTGTAATCCCAGCATTTTGGGAGGCTGAGACGGGCGGACCACCTGAGGTCAGGAGTTCAAGATGAGCCTGACCAACATGGAGAAATCCTGTCTCTATTAAAAATACAAAATTAGGCAGGTGTGGTGATGCACGCCTGAATTCCAGCTATTTGGAAGGCTGAAGTAGGAGAATTGCTTGAACCCAGGGAGGTGGAGGTCATGGTGAGCCGAGATCATGCCATTGCACTCCAGCCTGGGCAACAAGAGCAAAGCTCTGTCTCAAAAAAAAAAAAAGAAGGAAATTTAGAAAGATACTCCTTGAAGCTCCTTGCTGATGGAATAGTTCACTGGAGTGTGAGTGGCAAGATACAAGGGTAAGAGTCTCTAACTCCAAAAAACAAAACAAAACAAAACAAAAACGTAATGAAGACCCAATTTGTTTAATTTCCTAAGCCTATCTTAAGTGGCGGCAGTGATAATGATAATGATGATTTTACCCTCTTCCATTAATAAGGAACAATGAAGTTTGTGTAATT
Organism: Rhinopithecus bieti; assembly: GCF_001698545.2. Taxonomy (NCBI): domain Eukaryota; kingdom Metazoa; phylum Chordata; class Mammalia; order Primates; family Cercopithecidae; genus Rhinopithecus; species Rhinopithecus bieti. Next base: position 684,445 of record NW_016806092.1, read on the forward strand.
GACCTTCACTTGAAGGGTAAAACTTGTTGGTCTTGGTATTCTCTTCACTAGTGACTTATTAAGAATGAAAATGAGAAGAGGAGGTGGAGCAAGATGGTCAAATAGAACCATTCACTGATCATCCTCCCCACAGGAACACCAAATTGAACAACTATCTACATAATAAAGCACCTTTATAAGAAGCAAAAATCAGGTGAGTGGTCACAGTACCTGATTTTAACTTATATCACTGAAAGAGGCACTGAAGGGGGTAGGAAAGACAGTCTTGAATTGTTGATGCCACCACTCCTCCATGTGGCAGTGGCCACATGGGGCAGAGAGAGAAACTGTGCATTTGGGGAAGGGAGAGCACAGTGACTATGAGACTTTGCATTGGAACTCAGTTCTGACATCATGGCGAAAAGTGACACCAGGCAGAATTCAGCCAACACCCGTGGAGGGAATACTTATACTAGCCCTAGGCAGAGTAGAATCACCCATCCCGCAGTCGAAACCTGAGTTCCGGCAAGCCTCACTACCATGGGCTAAAGTGCTCTGGGACCCTGAATAAACTTGAAAGTCAACCTAGGCCACAAGGACTGCAATTCCTGGCCAGGTCCAGGTGGGGGTGCTGGGCTTGGAGCCAGTGAACATAGGGGGCATGTGACCTAATGAGATATCAGCTGGGCAGTCAAGGGAGTGCTTGTACTACCCTTCCCTCAACCCCAGGCAGCACAGTTTGCAACTCCAGGAAAGACACCTTCCCTCTGCTTGAGGAGAAGAGAGGGAAGAGTAAAGAGGACTTTGTCTTGTAACTTGGATACCAACTCAGCCACAGTAGGATAGGACAATGGGCAGAGTCCTGAGACTCCCATTCGAAGCCCTACCTCTCAGAAAACATTTCTAGACACACCTTGGGCCAGAAGGGAACCTGCTGCCTTGAAGGGAAGGGCCTAATCCTGGTAGGATTCATCACCTGCTGAGTAAAGAGCTCTTGGACCCTGAATAGTGAGCAGTGGTAGCCAGACAGTACTTACTCTGGGCCTTGGTAAGACTCAGAGGTGGGCTGGTTTCAGGTGCGACCCAGAAAATTCCCAACTGTGGTGGCTGTGAGAAACTCCTGCTTGAGAAAAGGAGAGGAAAAAGTAAAGGCTACTTTGTCTTGTAGCTTAGGTACCAGCTTGACCACAGTGGGAAAGAGCACAAAGTAGACTCTTGGGGTCTCCAATTCCAGGCCTTGGCTCTTGGATGGCATTTCTGGACATGTCCTGGCCCACAGGGGAGCTCACTGCCCTGAGTAGAGAGTCCCAAGCCTGGAAGCATACACTGCAAGCTGACTAAAGAGCCCTTGGGCCTTGAGTGAACATCATCAGTAGCCAGGCAGTACTAATTGTGGGCCTGAGGTTGTGGTGGCCATGGGGAGAGACTTCCTTGCTTGCAGAAAGGGGAGGGAAGAGTGGAAAAGAGTTTGTCTTGTGGCTTTCATGTCAAACATGAAGGAGAAATGAAGATTTTCTAGACAAACAAAAACTGAGGGAATCCATTAACGCCAGACCTGTACTACTGGAAATGCTAAAGGGAGTTATTCAGTATGAAAGAAAAATACAATAATGAACAGTAAGAAATCATCTGAAGCTGCAAAACTCACCAGTAATAGTAAGTATACAGAAAAACATTCAATATTATAGCTTGATAGTTATGGTGTATGAACTACTCATTCCTTGAGTAGGAAGAATAAACAATGAACCAATCAAAAATAACAACTACAAATAGACATTAAAATAAGATATAAACTGAAAGAATAAAACATTGAAAGTGGGGAGACAAAGTTAAAGTGTAGATTTGTTATTAGTTTTATTTTTGTGCTTTTTTGCTTATGAAATCAGTGTTAAGTTGTCATTAGTTTAATATAATGGGTTATAAGATATTATTTGCAATCCTCATGGTAACCTTAAATAAAAAAAATACAACAGATACACAAAAAATAAAAAGCAAGAAATTAAAACCTAAGAAAATAACCTTTACTAAAAAAAAAGGAAGTAAAAAAAGAATGAAGAGACGACCATAAAACAAGCAGAAAACAAATAACAAAATGGCAGGGGTAGGTTCTTTTTTTTCTTTTCTTCTTTTCTTTTCTTTTTTTTTTTTTTTCTTTTTTTGAGATGGAGTCTTGCTCTGTCACCCAGGCTGGAGTGCAGTGGTACAATATTGGCTCACTACAACCTCCACCTCCCAGGTTCAAACGATTCTTCTGCCTCGGCTTCCCAAGTAGCTGGGACTACAGGTGCATGCCACCACGCCCAGCTAATTTTTTGTATTTTTAGTAGAGATGGGGTTTCACCATGTTAGCCAGGATGGTCTCAATCTCCTGACCTCATGATCCACCCGCTTCAGCCTCCCGAAATGCTGGGATTACAGGCATGAGCCACTGCACCCGGCCAGGAGTAAGTTCTTATTCATCAATGATAACATTGAATGTAAATGGACTAAACTCTCCAATCAAAAGACACAAAATGGCTGAATGAATTAAAAAGAAAGAACCCAATGATCTGTTGCCTATAAGAAACATATTTCACCTATAAAGACACCCACAGACTGAAAATGAAGAGATGGAAAGATATTCCATGAAAATGGAAATTAAAAAAGAGAAAAAGTAGCTATACTTACGTAAGACAAAATAGATTTCAAGATAAAAACTGCATAAAAAGACAAAGAATGCCATCATTCAGCAAGAGGATATAACAATTATAAATATATCTTCACCCAACACTGAAGAACCCATGTATATAAAGCAAATATTATTACAGCTAAAGAGATATATGGATCAGAATAAGATAATAGCTGGAGACTTCAACACCCTACTTTCAGTATCCGACAGACCTTACAGACACAAAAGCAACAAACACTGGACTTAAATATGCACTGTAGATCAAATGGACCTAATAGATATTTGCAGAACATTTCATCCAAGAGCTGCAGAATATACATACATTCTTTCCCTCAGCACATGGATCATTCTCAAGGATTGATCATATGGTAGCACACAAAACAAGTCTTAAGAAATTCAAAAAAAATGAGAATATATGAAATATCTTCTCTGATCACAATGGAATAAAACTAGAATCAATAATAAGAGGAATTTTGGAGACTGTACAAGCACATGGAAATTAAGCAATATGCTCCTGAATGCCCCGTGGGTCAATGAAAAAGTTAAGAAGAAAATTAAACATTTTCTTGAAACAAATGATAATGGAAACATAACATATCGAAACCTTTGGAAAATAGTGAAAGCACTATTAAAAGGAAAGTTTACAGCGATAAGCATCTATATAAAAAAGCTAAACAATTTTAATTGAATAACCTAAAAGTACATCTTAAAGAAAAGGAAAAGCAAGAGAAAACCAAATCTGAAATTAATAGAAGAAAAGAAATCACAAAGATCAGAGCAGAATTAAAATTGAAATGAAGAAAACAAGACAAAAAATCAACAAAATAAAAAGTTGTTTTTTAAAAATGATAAACCAAATTGACAAGCCAGTAGCCAGACTAAGTAAAAAAGAGAGAAGTCTGAAATATATAAAATCAGAGAAGAAAAAGGAGACATTACAACTCAGACCACAGAAATTTAAAAGATCATTACAGGATACTGTGAGCAACTATATCTCAATAGATTAGAAAACCTAGAAGAAGTGAATAAATTCCTAGGCACACATAACCTACCAGGATTGAACCATGAAGAAATCCAAAACCTGCACAGATCAATAACAGTAAGATTGAAGCCCTAATAAAATGTCTCTCAGCAAAGAAAGTTCTGGGAACTGATGGCTTCACTGCAGAATTTTCCCAAAGACTTAAGAACTAATACCAAGTATACTCAAAACTAGTCTAAAAAATAAAGGAGGAGGGAATACTTCCAAACTCATTCTACAAGGTCAATATTACCCTGATACCAAAATCACGCAAAGACACATCAAAGCAAGAAAACTACAGGCCAATATCCCTGATGAATATTGATGTAAAAATTCTCAACAAAACATTAGCACACCAAATTCAACATTACATTAAAAAGATCATTCATCAGGACAAAGTCAGTTTTATCCCAGGGATGCAAGAATGGTTCAAGATACACAAATCAATCATTTTGACATATCATATTGACAGAATGAAGGACAGAAACCATATGATCATTTCAATTGATGCTGAAAAGCATTTCACAAAATTCAATATCCCTTCATGACCAAAAAACCCTCAAAAAATGGATATAGAAGGAACAGACTTCAACACAATAAAAACTATATATGCAGACCCATATCTAGTGTCATACTGGATATGGCAAAACTGAAAGCCTTTCTTCTTAGATCTGGAACATGACAAGGATACTCACTTTCATCACTATTATTCAACATATTACTGGACATCTTAGCTATAGCAATCAGACCACAAAAAAAAAAAAAAAAAAAAAAAGGAAATAAAGGGCATCTGAATTGGAAAAGAAGAAGTTAAATTATCCTTTTTTACAGATTATGTAATCTTATTGAAAAAACCTAAATACTCCATCAAAAACTATTATAACTGATAAACAAATTAAGTAAAGTTGCAGGATACAAAATCAATATACAAAATGAGCAGCATTTTACTTCAGCAACAAACAATCTGAAAAGAAATCAAGAAAGTAACCCATTTATTATAGCTAAAAATAAAATAAAATACCAAGGAATAAGCTTAACAAAGAAGTGAAAGATCTCTACAATGAAAACAATAAAATGTTGATGCAAGAAACTGAAGGGGACACACACAATAATAGAACAACATTCCAAGTTCTTATACAGGAAGAATTAATTTTGTTATAATGTCCATATCACCCAAAGCAATCTACAGACTCAGTGCAATCCCCAACAAAATATGAATAACATGTTTCACAGAAATAGAAAAAAAATCCTAAAATTTATGTGGAACCATAAAAGATTCAGAATAGACAAAGCCGTCCTTAGCAAAAAGAATGAAACTACGGGAATCACATTACCTGACTTCAAATTGTACTACAGAGCCATAGTAACCAGAACAGCATGGTACTGGCATAAAACAGACCAATGGAACAAAATAGAGAACCCAGAAACAAATCCATATACTGACAGTGAACTCATTTTCAACAAAGGTGCCAAGAACATTCATTTGGGAAAGGACGGTCTCTTCAGTAAAGGGTGCTGGGAAAACTGGATATACATATGTAGGAAAATGGAACTAGATTTCTGTCTCTCTCACCATATACAAAAATCAAATCAAAATGGATTAAAGATTTAAATGTAACACATGAAACTACTAGAAGAAGGCTTTGGGGAAATTCTCCAGGATATTCAATGGGCCAAATATTTCTTGAGTAATACCTTATAAACACAGGCTGCCAAAGCAAAAATGAACAAATAGCATCACATCAACTTTAAAAGCTTCTGAACAGCAAAGGAAACGAAAAAGTGAAGAGACAACCCACAGAATGGGATAAAATATTTGAAAACTATCCACCTGACAAGGAATTAATAATCAGAATATACATAAAGCTCAAACAACTGCTACATGAATGATTTTCTTAATTTCTCTATACATTCCCAGAAAACCTTTGAAATCATTCATGACTATGATGTTATTCTGTAAGTTCTTCCAGCAGGCATTTACAGCTTCTGGTTTTAATTCATCCATTGCAACTTTGATGAATGTTTTTTCATCAGAAATAGTGAATGCTATCCAACCTTAAATTATATCCAGATTATAGTCTGCATCAATTGCTGATCTATTAAAAGTCAAATACCAGGTGGGTAAATGTGACCTTGACAAACCAAGTGATGCCTTGGTTAAGGGGCTGAAGCAGTTAGGTTGTATTTAGAGGGATAAGGTCAATCTCAACATTTTCATTTTCAAGGCAGAGAGATTCAGGATGGCCAGGTGAATTGTCTATTATTAATAAGATTTGAAATGCCAACCTTTCCTCTTCCAAGTATTTGTTCACTCCTGGGATGAAACAGTGGTAGAACCATCTCATAAACTAGATGGCTGTCACCTATGTTTTCTTATTGTGTAGCCATAACAGGGGCCATTAATTTTTGTTTTTGAGAACACTTTCTACACTGTGCCTGATTTTATCATATGTCCTACATTTCCACTTAGTACCACAGTTGATCTGTCCTTTCATGTGATTCCCTGGAGCCTCCTTTGCACTTTTATATATTTAGGTTCTATTGAGCTTCTTCCAGAACAGTGTGGTTTCACTACAGTTGGAGATTTGCTTTGGATGGCTTCCTTTCCCCTTACACAGCTTCTTCAACTCTGCTGGAAATGTAGTACCAGTTTCTTCACTGGCAGATATCACCTTTCCAGTCAATTTTATATTTTTCAGTCCAAACCCATGCTTAAATCCAAGTATCTTTTACTTGCAGTAAATCCCTTGCTTCCCTCATTTCAAGGGAATCTGTTGCTTAAGTCTTACAGGCTCAATGCTTTCTAGGCTTTTTAGTGCAGCATATGTAGTCAAACATGTTTCTGTTCATGTCTTACACCTACAAATTTAATGCCTTTTTCATCTTATCTAAACACTTACCATGCACTGTGGCCATAACATTTGGAGCTTGAGGTGTGACAGCAAAACTAGCATGAATTTTTTTTCTTTCTTTACAATGTTATGAATGAAAGACTCCCTCTTACTATAGATTTTAGCAACTTCAGCATATATTTTTCTTTCCTTATTGAGAATTTTCAGCTTTTAAAAGATATTTTATCGGCCCGGCACGGTGGCTCAAGCCTGTAATCCCAGCACTTTGAGAGGCCGAGACGGGCAGATCACGAGGTCAGGAGATGGAGACCATCCTGGCTAACACGGTGAAACCCCGTTTCTACTAAAAAAAAAATACAAAAAACTAGCGGGGCGAGGTGGCGGGCGCCTACTGTAGTCCCAGCTACTTGGGAGGCTGAGGCAGGAGAATGGCGTAAACCCGGGAGGCGGAGCTTGCAGTGAGCTGAGATTGGGCCACCGCACTCCAGCCTGGGCGACAGAGCAAGACTCCGTCTCAAAAAAAAAAAAAAAGATATTTTATCACTTCTCTTTGACATATCTGAATTGCCAGTATCACTACTCTTGGGCTTTGAGCCTTTTTAAGTAAATTGAGGATCACCTAAAGCCAACCACTGAGATACCACCACAATTGATCTAATAACCCACAGGACTGAGAAGTGACTAACAGGTGGGTGTTTTCTACAGCGTGGAGATGCTGAACAGAGGGGGATTCACACCCAGAGCAGGACGGAGTGGGATGGCATGAGATTTCATCATGCTACTGAGAATCACGCGCAAGTTAAAACTTGTGAATTGCTTGTTTCTGGAATTTTTCATTTAAGATTTTCAGACTATGGGCCGGGCGCGGTGGCTCAAGCCTGTAATCCCAGCACTTTGGGAGGCCGAGACGGGTAGATCACGAGGTCAGGAGATCGAGACCATCCTGGCTAACACGGTGAAACCCCGTCTCTACTAAAAAAATACAAAAAAACTAGCCGGGCGAGGTGGCGGGCGCCTGTAGTCCCAGCTACTCTGGAGGCTGAGGCAGGAGAATGGCGTAAACCCGGGAGGCCGAGCTTGCAGTGAGCCGAGATCCGGCCACCGCACTCCAGCCTGGGCGACAGAGGGAGACTCCGTCTCAAAAAATAAGGGGGATATAAAGATAAAAGCAGAGAGATTAGAAGATGCTAGGCTGTTGGCCATGAAGATGGAGGCCGGTGCCCTGTGTCAAACAATGCAAGTGGCCCCTAGAAGCTGGAAAGGCAAGGAACATCTTCTTCCCCTAGAGCCTGCAGAAGGAATGCAGTTCCACAGACACTCAGAGCTGTAAGATAATAAGTTTGTGTTGTTTTTAAGCCATTTAGTTTGTGAGAATTCACCACAACAGTTAAAACTAATATAGACGCCAAGGTCTATGTCAGGTCAGTAGGGGCCTACCTCATGTTTCTTAAATCTTCTTGGAAATGGCGCTTCATATCATAGGATTGTGAGAGGGCTCACTCACTAGGAAGCAAGCAATACGAAGAACCTACAGCATGGAGTTCTTAATTTGGAAAATAGATCCCTCAGGAGATCTCTGCTTCCCCAACAAATTGTGTGCGTTTACCTGGGGAAAGTATCTGTAGCTTTCCACAGTTTCCCAAAATAAGTCCAGGGAGGGCTTAAAAAAGGGTTAAGAACTACACAATTAGAACAATGATTCTAATTCTGGTTTATTTAATTTCTGATTCAGGTTTATTTAATTTTATTAAGTAATTTGTAAAATTGAAGTTTACTGTTAAAATTGCAATGGTAGGAGGAAACATTTCAACAACAAAATAAATAATACTTACATGTAAATATAAGTAATCTGTAAAATTGCAGATTATCAGGAAAATTGCAACCATATGGGGAAATGATATTTCAATGACAAATATAAGTAAATAGAGGGGAGATAACACATCCAGGGGTAAAAAACTGAAGACTCTCAAATTCCAGACTACAGATGAGGTTTTTTAGGGCTTGCTTAGGTGTCCAAGTGATACACACTTAACTCCCATAGCAACGGGAGATGCTCTGGTTTAGGCTATTTTTCTGACTCCTATTGGCACTGTGTTGGTAACCAGTGGACTTCTGGATTTGCAGCGAGTCACCTTGGTAGCCATTTAACTTAACAGGTTCTTATTTAATTTCCACAAGATTCCCTGAAGGTCAGAGAATTCCCTGAGGCACATAACTATTTGGGAGGGCTCTGGGATTTTAATACAGGCCTGAATTTTCATTGAATCTAGGAAGCAGTGAGATGGTGGGGTGAAGGAATCAGTTTCTTAAGTAACATGCAAGGGAAAGAGTATTTTGAGCAGCTACCTAGAGCTATGAAACACTTCTCAGGGGTGATTCTGCACCAGCAGCATCAGCATCCCCTGGGAACTTGTTAAAAATGCAGTTCTCAGGCTCCACTCCAGACCTACCTACAGAACTGGAAACTCTGGGGACAGAGCTCAGTAATCTGTATTTTAATAAGCCCTTCTAGTGTTTCTAATTCCAAAGTTTGAGAACCAGTGACCTCTCTATCTGCCAATAGAGCATATTGCATTGATTTCTGTGTTCAGAAAACAATAGTTAAATTAGCGGTTAATTTTCCCAAAGTGGGAGGGGGATGGAAAGGGGAAAGAATGAAGGCAAAGCAAGTTAACAGAAAAAGGAGAAAATAACTTGATTTTCTTTTCTTATTTTTTCTCCTTTAAAACGATAAGTGCAATCCTTTCCTGATCATTTGTGGCTGAAGAAAATGTATTTCTTTCTAGGGCATAGGCTCCTAACCTGGAGACTATCAGAAGGCTGTGAGAAAGCTTCTAGGGGTTTATGAGCCTCCTAGGCCTCTTCCCTGTATTTTCATCATGGGTCAATAGTTCAGCCTTAGCTAATTTACTATAGTCTTAACAGCCAAGTTTATAATACCAAGTATGTTCATCAAAGTCAAATTAGATTAAGGCAAAATATATTGGCTGGGGGTGATTTAAAGCAAACACCAAAGGACATAGTTACTTCAATTCAAAAATTTCTTAGCTATTCTAACTCAACATATTTACTCAACTCTAGCACTATCTTTCTTAGTTTTAAGGTTCATCCAGGTATGCCAAAATCTAGGATCACCATATGACAAGTGCTAAATGGGACAGGATGCTGTGTTAATGTGTAAACCAAGCAAACAATGATGTGTGATTTTAATCTAAATTCCAAAGACCAGTGTAAATACTAGAGATTACCAGATGCCATGAATTGTAGTTAATACCTCAAAACCCCTTTTCTCAGCTGTTATTTTGTATCACACTTTTGGGAATGCCCTCCTTTTTTGCTTTTGCCATCTCACATATTCACCCTATAATTACCACTAACATTTGCTTTGGTTGATAGACTGGATGTCCTTGAAGTCTAAGGGCAGTCTTACTGATGAGAATATAGCCTTTCTGGAACTTCAGAACTCCCTTTCGTCTCATAACATAATCAAGCTCAATCATGCATAGATTCTTTCCTTAAAATCTTGTTAAATTTGTTCACAAATTTATTTAAGTATTCATTATGTGGATGACTATTAAAATTACTTTATTTCTCTTGTTTATAACATTTATATTATAAATCAACCTCAACTGATATTTCCAAGTGTTGCTTAATCAATGTATCTTGCATAGTTTAGGGTATGATAGTGCCTCATGTACACAGCTAACCTTCTGTACATATTTATGTGTACCTGTATTAAACGACTTTTGCCTACCTTCTGTTGTTAAAATGTACTACAGTTTCATGGCCAACCACTCTCATTGCTTTCTATCAAGAGTCCTCTTTCTCACTTGCTATTTTTTCTATCAATTATAAACTTTTTCCATTATATTTATCCTCCAAGTCCCCTAGGTCTACCTTCATCTCCAAATTTAGCTCCTTCTGGGGAAAAAAATAGCCCTCCCTTGACTTTGCATCCTTTTATAGCTACCAAAGTCTTCTATGCCCTTGTTACTTCCAGTTCCTTACTTCCTCTGCATCTTAACTCACTGAAATCTTGTATTTTGATGCCATAGTGATGTTAAAATTTTTCTCTAGAAGTTCTTAATGATAAACATATTGTTAAATCCAACGGCTTTTCAGTATTTTCTGTTTAGATTTACAGACTTTATTTGACATTTTGAGCACTTATTTTTCTTGAAACTCTAATGTCTTGACTTCTTGGTAATAACTTTCTTCCAGTTCTCCTCTGTTTTATCTCAAAGGCCTTTACCCCTCTTTTTTAATTCATTTCTTAAAGATTGAAAGATCTCAGGGTTTCAGCCTACTGTATTTCTGATAATAGCAAATGTCATCATTATCCATCCACCTAATCATTCAAGTCAGAAACTGTTCTTTGCTTTTCACATAAGACCTTAAAATATCTCTTAATTATCTTCCTTCATTAATTATTGTTTTTCAACATCATTCACTACCTTGCTAATCACAGTCTTTATTCAGTAGTCATCAGGAACTTTGATTTTTGCCCGAAAATCTTTCCTACTCCATAGTTTCCAAGCAGAATTGCATTAAGCAAAGTTTGTGGTATTAAAGTAACTGAGTCTCTCTCGTCTCTGACTGCACATTTTTTATTCACACTAAGAAAAGCAACCAAAATCCTTTGAATTATGTAAGACTAACTCCCTTAAGAACATTTAAGTTATGGTATATGTCTCACAGAGCCTGTTACCATCTGGCTCTGTTTTCATTATCAAGAATAACCAAGCATAACAACTTATGAAACTTAGATGGGAAGGAAATGTCAAATGAGCCTACAATTCAACATTATTTGCATACTAGCTAAACTGCCAACTATTTGAGAGCAGATCCAAAGAGCAACAATAGATCTTAGGAAAACTGAGAAAAAGTGGAATTTGTCTTCTGTACATATTCACCTTCATTTCTGCACTTTCTTTCAGCTTTTTGGTGCTCTTTTCAGATTATAAGTAGTTGGAGTCCACTTGCTGCAAATTGCTAATATTTTATCTATTATTATTATATTATTGCTTAGGGTTAGCTAAGTTAAAAGAAGCTGATATTAAACATCCTTGTATGAGACATGTGCCCATTTTAATATTGATGAAATTGGGTCCTGGAGAATGTACAGAATAAATCCACTAAACTCTTGACTTGTAAATGTTAAAAATAAGTGCTCAAAATATGTCAATAAAATAAGTGCTCAAGAATGTCAAAGTCTGCAAATATTAAATATAATACTGATGATTGAATTAAGAGATTCTCTGGGCCGGGTGCGGTGGCTCAAGCCTGTAATCCCAGCACTTTGGGAGGCCGAGACGGGCGGATCACGAGGTCAGGAGATCGAGACCTTCCTGGCTAACACGGTGAAACCCCGTCTTTACTAAAAAATACAAAAAACTAGCCGAGTGAGGTAGCGGGCACCTGTAGTCCCAGCTACTCGAGAGGCTGAGGCAGGAGAATGGCGTAAACCCGGGAGGTGGAGCTTGCAGTGAGCTGAGTTCCGGCCACTGCACTCCAGCCCGGGCGACAGAGCGAGACTCCGTCTCAAAAAAAAAAAAAAAAAAAAAAAATTCTCTGACTTTAATGAGATTTTACACTATTATTTTAAGAAGTTTAAGAATTGAAGAAACCATTTTAGTGTGGTTTGAAAAGGTGAAATGATAGCCTTTATGCCAGGTTAAAAGAGAGAGAGAGGAATTCCCTTAACTGTTAGCAGCAAACTAGATAATTAGGACAGTCTTCCCACTGAAAGAAAACCTAGAAAACCTGCATAAAATGTTCTAAAAAATTTACTTGACATGATCAGCATCTTAACAAGGTAGTAATGAATTACCAAACAAGAAAGCAGAAATTCAGGAATGGCATCTGGGGCTGCTTTGGCCCAGGCCCCTTCGATCACCCCAGAAGCGGTGCCAGGGAAGCTCAGCAGCACTGCTGAAATAATTTTTGACACATGAGACAAAAGTTGGACTCCATAGCCCATCAATGGTGGGGACCCTTTTAAATCCACAATGCTTTAGATTAGGGTTCAAAAGATTACATTCTAGGAAGAAGGGTAAACTGGAAATGAATCAGCTCTTGCAGAGACAATACAATAGCTTTAAGTCAGCTGAGAACTTCTAAAAGAAATCCCAATTCTAGCAGTTAGTACATTTACATTTAATGTAACTAGTATTTGAGTTTATAACTAAATCAATAGTGTCTGTGTTAAAGCCTAGAATCTTGGTATTCGCTTTCTATATATCCTGCCTCTTTGTTGTTCTTTTTCTAAATTTTGTGACTTCTTTTACCTTCTACCCATTTATCTTCCTCTAACATGAATTTTACCTTGAAATAAGTTTCAGTTGCTTAAATCTATGGACTGAATGAAGAAGTCTTTCATTAGTTTTGGTAAAGTTTTTGCTGTTATCTTTTCAAATATTTTTCTTTCTCATTTTCTTTTTTTCCTTCTGGGACTTCAGTTAAATGTATGTTAGAATTTCTAGAAAAATACAACTTACAGAAATGGATAAAGAAATTATAAACATAAATATTCTTCTATTGAGTAGATTCAATCTATAATTAAAGACAATATACAGCTATAATAATTAGGATATTGTCATAATAATGTAAAGACAGCTAAATAGAACAATGATGAGGCTTGGAAACGCAGAAATATACCTAGGCACATATGGACATTTGATTTGTGAGAAAAGAAGCACTGGAGAATGGTGAGGAAATGACATTGATTGCAAAATGTTATGCTGGGAAAATTGAATATTCATATGGAAAAATAATGAAAATATGTTTTAATACCATAAGCCATAATCAAAAGTTACAAATTGATTGCAAATCTAAATGTAAAGGTCAATAAGGTTCTTAAATGATATAATATCTTTATGAACTAAGGATTTGAAAAATTTTAAACAGAACCCAAACACTGGCTATTAATATGAAGGAAAAGATTAATATCTCTAATTCAGTTAAAATTAAGATCTTGTATTTCTTTAAAGTTATCATTAAGATGAAAATTCATGCCACAGCATATTATTAGAAAGCACTTTTCCTGTGTGTATATATACATATAATTATATGTTTAAAAAGAGACAGAGAGAGCTCACTTTTTATTGAAAAAATATATAATCCTAAGTGAATAACGAGAATGACAAAAAGTTATAACCTTATATTAAATTAGTAAATAGGCCTTTTTATTTTTGCATTTCCCACCCTTTGTGCATGAATATTTTTAATATTATAATCATGATATTCATGCAATTTGCCGATGTTTTACAAAAATAATTTTTGTTTCCTTACCTTGATTTTTAAGATCTTCATAGATCTAAAACAACAAAGCGTATTATTTATTCATAGAAATATTTGAAGCTAAATATATTTAATCTTTTAAACAAAAAGAAAAGATGATATTCAAAGATAGCTTCACATTTTGAATACAAAAAAGTATGGGGACAAGTGAATGACACATGAGAAATATTTAATAAAATAGTTTTAAACCACGTCTATGTTTTATGGTTTCCATTATCAAAACTGATAGATTAAAACCCAATCACGTATGAGAAAAGCTTTCACATTTTAAACTTTGTGACAACCTTCAGTGAAATAAAAATTTTTCTGAGTTAAAGCCTTAATATTTAAATTAATTACCCCTCCCCATTTTGTTTGGAAAGTGGAAGAGTAAGTCCATAATGATAAAACAAATAAAATATTTAGAATATATTATTATAAATTATAAAAGTATTTAATTACAAGATTAAAATTTGTTATTAATTTTAAAATTGTAGAACATGAGAATAAAACTCATACCATTCAAGCTGGTAACACAATTCTTATTTAAAATTCATCATGGAATATGTTGGAATCAATCTTAATAAAAATAATTTGTCTCAAATATAATGTAAGATTAGTGGCTGGGGAACTAAATTCTATTCTATATTCTGCCACTTAACAAATTTTATAACCTTGGATAACTTTTCTGTATCTAAATATCCTTTATTGTATGAAGATGCTTATATGACAAAGGTTACAAGTTTTATTTATATTGCATTTTCTATATCTGTGTACATGTACAGATATATGTAAATATAAATGATAAGGCATTTTTCTGGCTAAATTAATTTTCTCAAATTTTATATTAAATGCTTTGCCATTCACATAAACTTTTTCTTGGCAATAATATTCCACATTATTTTCAGTACAAAAGAGGCTATTTGATTTTAATAATTACTGGTTACTGAAACTAATTACTTGTCAGGACTGTGATGCTTTCAGAGTGCAAGAATATCTGAACAAATTATATTTTTCTATTTTTTAACTTTCAATATTTGCAATTTAGATAAATACAAACATTAACACAGACAGATCAGCAGATGATATTGTTAATACATAGACTCTGGTTCTGTAAGTTTCAGGACCCAAAAGTCAGCTTTCTCCCAAACCATCAGATGATGCCCACACCGCTGGTGCGCAAACTACACTTCGATAGCAAGGGGGCGCTTCCTTTACTTGGTTCGATTTAAAAGTTCCCCACGCCTTTCTTTTCAAGGGCTACTCCCTTTGGTGTGTGGCATTCTGTATTTCTCTTTAGATTGTCCCATCATTTCTTGATGTTATTCCTGTTGAAGAACAGTATAATCTACATCTTGAAAAATACCCTGTGCTCTCTCATTTAGAATTTATTTTTCAGCCAGTGTCACAGTTATTGAAAACAGTTGTGATATTAGGTATTTGCCTTTAACCAACATTTTCTATGTTAAAATAAATGTCCCTTTGTTTTCATAAATCTATTTTCTGTAAAAGGAAGGCTCTGTTGGGACAAAACAAACTAGATGCCAGAAGCACAGATATTAGACTTCAGTCCAAATGAGCTCAGGGGCTGCCAATTGCACAGGCAGGAAGAAGATGAGGAGAAAATAGATGAGAACTACATTTGCTAAAGGAGTCGGAGTATAAATTAGTCCACAAGGGAATTTAATTTGCAGATCTAGAAACTGAAAGACGAGTCTAGGCTAAAAAGTAAACTGTGTCATATTCTAGCGCCTATCTGCCTTTTCATGGTACATACGGTTTTTAATTTGTTGGGTTAATTTGACAAAGCACTGAGTTGGGGAGCTCCTTGTATCTGTCTTTTCCAGGTATCATCCTATGCCTAGTTTAGGATCAGTGAAGGAAGTACCAGGTAGCCTCCTGATCCTGCTCACTGGGAAGGCTCACAGAAAAAAACTCTGAATTGGCAGTTTGCAGCAGTTCTTAACTTCCTGAACTGGTCTCCTGCTGCTTCCCACCGTATGGTTGTCTGTTTCTGCTATACTCACGTGTGTGTGTGTGTGTGTGCGCGCGCATTGGAAGTTAACTTGTCTTTTTTTGTTGTTAAGTCTCCATATCAAAAGTTGCCACATCCAAACTTGAGGCAGAGGCTGATAAATTTAACACAGTGGTCCACAATACTGAGCTATGACTGAGTGTGATTTTGGGGTTGTCTTTCTTGGGGTGGGAATAGATATATTCTGTGTATGGAACAGAGTGTGAACCAATTGAACCAGTATCTGGTAATCAGAATAGTGCCTGCTGGTAGTCACTATGCTGTTTATCAAGTATTTCCAGTATACCTCTTTCCAGGCACATCAATTCTCCCTGAAGTTTCCAGTGGCCATGAGACTTGCCTTAGACAACCAAATGTGATCAGAAATGATATACAGTTGACCCTGAACAACACAAGTTTGAACTGTGCCAGTCAATTTATACATGTATTTTCTTTTACTTCTAACACCCCTGAGACAGCAAGATCAATCCTCTCTCTTCCTCCTTAGCCTACTCAATGTGAAGACATCGAGGAGGAAGAGTTTTAGAATAATCCACTTCTGCTTAATGAATAGTAAATATATTTTCTCTTCTGTGATTTTCTTAATATTGTCTTTTGTCTGGCTTTATTGTAAGAATATAGTAGATTGTACATATGTAGCATACAAAATACGCATTAATTGACTATATTACAGTAAGGCTTCTTGTCAACAGTAGGCTATTAGTTTACTTTTGGGAGAGTCAAAATTTATACTTGAATTTTTTGACTGTGTAAGAGTTGGTGCTCCTAACCCCTACATCGTTCAAGAGTCAACTGTATATCAATTTGAGGAGGAAGTTCTGGTGTTCAGTAGGGTCTAGCTCCTGAGTAACTACATTGGGCAGAGACCTTATGACATAAGCAACAAAACAATTTTGTTGGGTTAAGCCATTATTATTAGGGATTATTTGTTACTGCAATATGACCTAGTACCTCTGGACTTTAATTTGCCCAATCTCTGTCCTCCTAGTCCTTTCTGACTCTTTCCATCTTCTTTTTCTCGTGTCTCTCCGATTTCCTTAAAGCTGTAGTGTTTGTTTCAGTCTGTACCTCATAACTGGGTGATGGGTGAGTTGACTTTTGAAGAGAACCTTAATGGTCAATACATAAATAACTATCAACATCTATTCTTAAGGTCAACACTAGTAGATGTCAAATACTCAATACGAATTCATACTGACAACATGAATTATCTCTATGTCATCCGTAAATGACTCACATTAGCTAATGACTGTCCTTCCAAGTACTGGACATATGTTTTTGTTGTAAATACTATGAACTAATGGACTGCAGCCATCATCTAAATTAGCAGATATTTAAGCCTGGATGAGCAGCATGAAAATCCTCGACAGTTGGCCGCATGTTTAGAGTCTGTTGTCTTTAGCTGGGAAAAGTGAACTGCAAGTGGTTCTGTCGCTTGTCTCTTTGATTTGCGTGGAATATGCATTTGCCCTCAGCAATGCCTTTAGTGAACCACATGTATTAGTAACAATAAAAACAACTTGGAAATAATTATAATTTCCCACCAGGGTAAACAAATATTCGTTTAATTTTTAACTTTATTTGTTAAACAATTTATCAAGGCCACAATATAGACAATGGCATTTGAGATATTTATAACATACAGAACCCTGCAAATCAGAGTTAAAGTTAAATACAAATAAGAAAGGATTAAACAGTTAAGAGAATATGAAATCTAAATGTCCAGGAAACATATAAAAAATTAAAAAATGTAAAATGAAAACCTCATAATTGATCAGTGAAAGGAAAATTAAAACCGTAGAAAGAGATCATTAAACATAGGATTGGCAGAAGGAAAAGGTGGGGGGCACTTAAAAGAACTGGCAAAAAGCTATGGAAAATTGGATCTTATATTCCTAGAGGAAAATGATTCAGTAAGAGAGTGATTTGCCTATATTTAATAAACCTCAGTATTACCATGTCCTATGACCTAGAAATTTTGCTTCTGATAATATATGCTAGGGAATCTATCACATATGTTCATTAGAAGATATTTAAAAGAATGTTACTTGCAATGTTTCTTTGGGATAGCAAAAAATTGGAAACCCCTTAACATCCAACTATGGTGATGAATGAATGGATTATAGTATAATCATTCAATGAATTACTATGGAACTGTTAAAATAAAGAAGCTAGATCTAGAGAATCACTGCAGATATATATTAGACACATAATATTTCATGGAAAAAAAACAAAGCAAGAGTGGATACCATTCATATAATTTTAAAAAATCTAAATGTTATATTTTATGTAAACATACTTGCATAAACAGTAAAATACCTAGTCAGGAAAGACATATGCAAACTCAAGAAATGGTTTTCTGTGAAATTGATGAGTAGTATTATTTAGGATTGTAAAAGGAATTTCAATGATATCTGTAATATTTTATTAAAGTTTTAGGTAAAAGGAAAAAAAGCCCAACAGTAAAATAGTCACTAAAATTCAAAACATAAAAAAGTCAAAAGTAAAAAACTCATACATTATAGTGACTAAAATTTTTTAACCTATTTAAATGTATCATTTTTCCAAATGTCTTCTACTTTTAAAATTTAAAACATTTTATAAACACTTTTCAGTAGTATTATGTAGCCTTTGCAATAATAACTTTTAAATGCCTGTAGTCTATTCTACTGAATGCATATACCATGATTAATTTACTCATATATTTAGGTTGCTCTGGTTCAACAGGAAGATCTGTAATAGATACAGTTGTATCGGGAGTACCCGCTCCCGATGTTTAACTTAGGTTCTTTTCTATTTCCTAAGTGTCTCGGCTGGGTTGAGAAATAAAGAGAAAGAGCACAAGAGAGAAATTTAAAACTGGGTGTCCAGGGGAGACATCACATGGCAGAAGGATCCGTGATATTCCCTGAGCCGTTAAACCAGCAAGTTTTTATTAGCGATTTTCAAAAGGGGAGGGAGTGCACGAATAGGGTGTGGGTCACAGAGATCACATGCTTCACAAGGTAACAAAATATCACAAAGCAAATGGAGGCAGGGCGAGATCACAGGACCACTGAATGAAGTGAAATTAAAATTGCTAATGAAGTTTCGGGCACCCATTGTCATTGACAACATCTTATCAGGAAACAGGGTTTGAGAGCAGACAACCTGTCTGACCACAATTTATTAGGCGAGAATTTTCCTCCGCCTAATAAACCTGGGAGTGCTACAGGAGACCGGTGCTACAGGGGCTTATTTCATCCCTTCTGCTTCGACTATAAAAGATGGCACGCTTCTTAAGGGGCCATTTATAGGCCTACCCTCAAGGCGCATTCTCTTTCTCATGGATGTTCCTTGCTGAGAAAAACAATTTAGCGATCTTTCTCCTATTTGCTTATGAAAGAGGAGAAATATAGCTCTCTTCCGTCAGGCTCACCGGCGGCCAGTTCAAAGTTACCTCTGTTGTTCCCTGAACATCGCTGTTATCCTGTTATTTTTTTAAGATGCCCAGATTTCATATTGTTCAAACACACATGCTCTACAAGCAATTTGAGCAGTTGACACAATCACAGGGTCCTGAGGCGACATTCATCCTCCTCAGTTTATGAAGAAGATGACGGGATTAAGAGATTAAAGTAAAGACAGGCATAGGAAAACACAAGGGTATTGATTGGGGAAGTGATAAGTGTCCGTGAAATCTTCACAATTTATGTTCAGAGATTACAGTAAAGACAGGTGTAAGAAATTANAGCGATCTTTCTCCTATTTGCTTATGAAAGAGGAGAAATATAGCTCTCTTCCGTCAGGCTCACCGGCGGCCAGTTCAAAGTTACCTCTGTTGTTCCCTGAACATCGCTGTTATCCTGTTATTTTTTTAAGATGCCCAGATTTCATATTGTTCAAACACACATGCTCTACAAGCAATTTGAGCAGTTGACACAATCACAGGGTCCTGAGGCGACATTCATCCTCCTCAGTTTATGAAGAAGATGACGGGATTAAGAGATTAAAGTAAAGACAGGCATAGGAAAACACAAGGGTATTGATTGGGGAAGTGATAAGTGTCCGTGAAATCTTCACAATTTATGTTCAGAGATTACAGTAAAGACAGGTGTAAGAAATTATAAAAGTATTAATTTGGGTAACTAATAAATGTCCATGAAATCTTCACAATTTATATTCTTCTGCCACAACTTACGCTGCTCCCTCCATTTGGGGTCCCTGACTTCCCGCAACAAGTTGTATATAAAACTTTAAATTAGTAATAATAATAGTAATTATTTATTAAATGATTACATGAATGAGTACTTCAATAAGTACTTTAAACACACTATTTTATTTAATCTTCACCAAGTCCCCTTGAGAGTTAATTATCTGAACTGTAAGATGAGACAATTTGTAACTTGGCTAGGAGCCTCAGTTTGTAAGGGCTAGAGACAGCATTCAAATCTGAGTCTACCTGTGTGTCCCTGAAGATTGTGTGGTCTCAGTACTGGGTCTACATTATCTCTCTACCATGTTTGTGGTATAATATTCAGGCATATTTCTTTTGAAGGTGCTATATGGGAGAGGTTGTTAGTTAATCAGCAAAAGCTCAGTTTCTCTTGTTTTAGGACATATACCTAGACTACATTCCCAGCCTCTCTTACAGGTAGGTAGGTGTATGATGAGTTTTTATCAGTGGGCCAGGGGTAGTGATGGATATTGCTTCTGGGTTAAAGCTCAAAGTGAGTATATCTTTGACTTGAGCAAAAAGCAGATCAAATATATTAAGGGGCAGGGACTTTATGTCTTCTTAGTCCAAAATTTATGGGGTTGCCTGCTAGGAATTTGACAAGTTTGAGTCCATGGATGTTTAGTTTACAAAACCCTTTCCTGGGATCTAGGGGTTGCAGAAGAAGCTATAAATAGCTGGGTTATTGAGAGTACAGGAGACTAGCAAGCTGTTTTAGAATGGTCTGTGTTTAAAAAAAAAAAAAAAAAAGGAATATCTAGAAAGGTTTGGATGCTGCTTATTTCCAACTCAAACATGGCATTATTTTGATAGATTGATTAAGAATTCATTAGTTCAGAAAATATCTCAGCTGCATACAGTTTGTACAGCATACTTTTCTCATATTACTCTAAAAGCCCTGCACTTAAACTGATTGTGTATGTATAAGATGATAAAGTACACGATGAAACAAGGAGTCCTGCCAAAGATGAGAAAGTGGGGAAATTCCATAACCTAGGAAGACTGCCTTTAAAGGAGAAACCTCTTGTCATTTGACTTCTATCTTGACACACTGTGTCTGGGGAATTCTCCAATATGAATTATTTTTTCACTTACTTCTGGTGATAGCAAATTTTTATGGTCAAAAATTTACTGGGTTCAAATCCAGACAAGTCTGCTTAGTGATTAGTGGATCTTCAGTAAGTTGTATAATCTCTGTCTGCCCCAGTTTTCTCATCAGTAAATGACAATAATCACAATATATAACTCAATTGCTGTGTGATTAAGTGAGTTATATGCATAAAATACCATAGTAGGCTGAATTATAGCTCCTAAAGATATCTGGTCCTAATTCCTGAATCCTGAAACTATAAGTGTTACTTTTTATGTTAAAAAGAGTCTTTACTGATATGATTAAGTTATAGATCTTTAGATGGGGGGGTTATTCGGGTGGACCCTAAATGCAATCATATGTATTCATATAAGAGGGAACAGAGGGAGATTTGACCACAGGCAGATATAGACAAAGGTAGTGTGAAGATGGACTCAGATAAAAAGTGATGTGATCATAAATGAAGGAATTCTGGTAGCCACCAGAACCCAGAAGAGGCAAGGAATGAATTATCTTTGAGAACCTCCAGAGAGAGCAGAGCTCTGCATCTTAGTTTTGGCTCAGTGGTATTTATTTTGGACTTCTGGCCTCAGAACTGAGAAAGAATAAATTTCTGTTGTTTTAAGTCACCCAGTTGGTGGTAATATGTTACAGCAGCCACAGGAAAAACTAATACAAATACTTAGACCCACACTGTAATATCCTAAGCATTATAAAAGTGTTTGCTGTTAGTGTTCCAAGACAATGGCCAAATTTCACACTATGAGGTACCACAAACTAGAACAGCTTGAGGACCACTAACTGTGTATTTCCAAGAAACCTGTGTCTGATTACAGAACTTGGTTTTGGATAGGTTATTCTGATGAGGAAAGTAAAGATAATATTTCATTTGGCAGTTCACCTTCTACCAGTAGACTTCAATCAGATGAAATAGGGTAGAGAGGCCTGCATAGCCTTAGAGGTGACAGCAGCCAACCTCCAAAGTCTTCTTTTGCTTAATTAAAGTGTCTTATTTATATTCCAGGCAATGGAATCGCATGGAAGAGTGTGCAAGGCATTTATCAAAGCCTTGAATACAGGGGCCCTAACCAGTAGCTGGAGGTAAAATTTGCTTCCCAAAGAATGATAAGAAATTCATGCAAGAGAACGTGGTCTACTATAGTGATGTAAGGGCTTCTGGAATCAGATAAACGGACTTCCTACTGAGTCCTTACACTGCAGTTTCAAGTTACATGGCCCCAAGTAGGCCATTACACCTCTCTGAGCCTCGTTCTTCTTTATAAACTGCTGGAGCCAGGGTGGAAGAAGGGGAAGACAACTTTGCCACATTGGATTACTATATGTATCAAAATAAATAATGAATGTAAAGTGCTTATTTAGGGCCCGA
This sequence comes from Rhinopithecus bieti, assembly GCF_001698545.2. Classification (NCBI taxonomy): domain Eukaryota; kingdom Metazoa; phylum Chordata; class Mammalia; order Primates; family Cercopithecidae; genus Rhinopithecus; species Rhinopithecus bieti. Next base: position 706,971 of record NW_016806092.1, read on the forward strand.
TTAGTGCTAAATATTCAATAAAGGGTATTCCAATAAGGTGAAGCCAAAGGACAAATTCATTCAGAAACCTAGAAAGTAGACAATTTACTTAGAAGGCTAACAAAAAGTACACAATTTGTGCATAAAATGTTCCATTAAGTTTTTTCTTTGTTGTAGCCCCAAAGATTATTTTCTTTACTCTCTAAAGTTTAAAAATCCAGTAGCACCAGTGTTTGGGGGTAGCATATCAGGGATGGAGTAGTTGTTCCTGAAAAACAATATGAGATCAAGATATTCCAATCAATTTTTTAATAAATTGGTAAAAAAAAAAAAATCTGGCCTGTGATAGTAGATGTTGGCATCAAGGCAATATTAATTTTTCCAATCCTTTAGAAATCCTATTTTTGCCAAGTTTAGTCTTCAGAAAGGAGGTTATGTGAAATCACTTAAACTCTTCATAGCTAGATTTTAAAATTTAATATGGGTGCAGAATTGACAATATAATCTGGCCACAGAGGCCATGTAGAAAAGTCAGACATATATTACCTAAATAGAGAAAGCACTAGGCCTCTCTCTCTGCTTCAATCACAATGTTCATATTTTGAAAGACCTGCCAAGATTGTGGGTAGAGTAATGGAGTGGAAACTGGGGCAAGTGTGATGTGCTGCCTTCACTGAGCAAAGCCAAAGAGGGAATGCCAAATAAGGCTAAACTTGTGTAGAATATAGCCCTCATTCTTTGTTTTCCACACAGAAGCCATTCCTTCTATCCTTAGTATCAAAATACCTGCTCTTTTGTCTCAGGGTGGACATATGACCCACTTCTGGCCAATAACATGCTAGAAGTTTATAGAGGGGCTTCTGGAAAATATATTTTCTTTTTATTTTCTTTTTAATAATGACAAGTGAAGCAGAGAGTTTTCTCCTTTGTGCTGCTCTTGCTTCCAGCTTCTGAATATAATTGTGTGATGCTTGGAACTGCAGTGGCTACCATTGGACTGTGAGAGGAAGGATTTGTAGAATTTGAGAGATGGCAATCTTAGAGTATCTTATTGCTCAGCTGCTGACACAACTATGGTCATCACCCTCCCCTGAACTTCTAATTATATGCAAAATATAAACTCTTATTGTTTTAGGCATTCTGTTTCTTTCAAGTAAAAGAATTTGTAAATATGATATATACAAATAAATTCAATTGTCAAAACAGTATTTAGGCTTAAGATCCCTGGAGCACACGAAGATGTAACTACAGTTGACCCTTGAAAAACACAAGTTTGGGCCAGGCCTGGTGGCTCACACCAGGAATCCCAGCATTTTGGGAGGCCGAGGCAGGTGGATCACCTGAGGTCAGGAGTTGGAGACCAGCATGACCAACATGGTAAACCCCATCTCTACTAAAAAAAGTACAAAAATTAGCCAGGCATGGTGGCAGGTGCCTGTAATCCCAGCTACTCAGGAGGCTGAGGCAGGAGAATTGCTTGAACCTGGGAGGTGGAGGTTGCAGTGAGCCGAGATCGCACCATTGCACTCCAGCCTGGGCAACAGAGCAAGACTCTGTCTCAAAAAAAAAAAAAAAGTTTGAACCGTGCCACTTATATGCTGATTTTTAAAGTAGATAGATTAGAAAATGTTTTGGAGATTTGGGACAATTTGAGAAAACTCATAACCTGTACAGATAGAAATATTGCAAAAATTAAAAAGTTGAGTGTGTCATGAATATATAAAATATATGGATATACTAGTCTATTTATCATTTACTACCACAAAATATGTACAAGTCTATTATAAAAAGTTAAAATTTATCAAGACTTATACACACAAACACAGACTGAACATTGCACCATTCAAAGAGAAATGTAAACAAATGTGAAGATGAAATATTAAATCATAGATGCATAAAATTAACTATAGTGCATACTGTATTACTGTAATAATTTTTTAGCCACCTCCTGTTGCTACTGCTGTGAGCTCAAGTATTCTATCTGCTTAAAATGCCATGTGAGGCTGGGTGCGGTGGCTCACGCCTGTAATCTCAGCACTTCGGGATACTGAGGTGGGGAAATCACTTGAAGTCAGGAGTTAATAACCAGCCTGACCAAAATGATGAAACTCCATCTCCACTAAAAATACAAAAATTAGCCAGGTGTGATGGTGCATGCCTATAATCCCAGCTACTGGGAAGGCTGAGGCAGGAGAATCACTTGAGCCCAGGAGGCAGAGGTTGAACCCAGGAGGCAGAGGTTGCAGTGAGCTGAGATCCCACCACTGCACTCCAGCCTGGGTGACAGAGTGAGACTCGTCTCAAAAAAAAAAAAAAAAAGTGCCATGTGAAGCCAATCACCTCTATGTGAGCCATTTATGTCTTCAGCAAATTGCATATCACAGTAAAAAGTAATCTCTGGTGGATCTTCTGTATTTTTCATCCTGTTTAGTGCAATATCATAAACCTTGAATAATACCATGGGACCCGCACAAAGTACCACTAGTGATGCTGAAAGAGCTCCCAAGAAGCAGCGAAAAGCCATGACACTACAAGAAAAAGTCAAATTGCATGATATGTATTGTACATTGAGGATGCAGCTGCAGTTGCCCACCATTCCAGACAGATAATTCATCTTGGAAACAGACAATCTAAACTTAAGCTATCAATAAATATAGTACTATAAAAGAATTTTCTCTTTCATATGAATTTCTTGGTAACATTTTCTTTTCTCTAACTTTATTGTAATAATACAGTATGTAATACATATAATATAGTATATAATACATATTATAATTATATAATGCATATAATTTCCTGTTTATGTTATCTATCTGTAAGGCTTCTGGTCACCAGTAGGTAATTAGTAGTTAAAATTTGGAGAAGTCAAAAGTTAAACACAGGGTTTTGACTGGGCAGGGGCTTGATTCCCTTAACCCTTGCCTTGTTCAAGGGTCAACTGCATATTATAATATCTTTGGGGATAAGGTGGGAAATGACTTGAAATTACTCAACCAGAGGATTTTAAATGTGTGAGGGAGAAAAACTCAATTTAGTTTAAATGTTCATTGATTTGCTCATGTATTATTGAGTTTCTATTATTCCCAGGAACTATACTGCTGGGAATACTCTGATAAGAGTTGGACAGAGTCTCTGCTTTCATTTAGTGCATACATTTTATAAATAAACTTTTAAAAAAGATGACTACTGAATGGTAAGTGCTAAGAGAAAAATAAACACAATAATATGATAAGTATATGGGGTTCAGTTGAGGGAAACTACTCTAGATAGACCTAAAGGATGAGAAGGAGCCAGCATGGAAAAATTCTGGGAAACAGTCTTACAAGAAGAGTAACTGCAAGACTTTGAAGCAGCAAAGCTCCTACACAATCCATCGTGGTTGGAGCAGTAAGAGTTAAGAATACATAGATGAGAAAAGTGAAGAAAGGCAGATATTGTAAGGCCCGGAAGCCCAAGACACTTCATTTTAAATGTAGTAGGAAGCCAATAAGCTAACAAGAAGTTTTAAGCAGAAAAGTGAGGTGTTCTCACTTATGTTTCCAACAGTTCACTCTGCTATGTACAGCATGGACAGGGGGAAGAGTTAAACCAGGAAAATCTTCAACTAAGGTGGCCACAATGGATTACAGAAACTTCAATGACCTGAGAATAGTTTGGTAGAAGCAATGGACTTTACTGATAAAATGAATGTTGTGGTGTGTGAGGGCAGTAAGTTAAGAATCACTCACAGGTTTCTAGCTTGGTCACCGGGCCCAAAGTATTGTCAATTTCTAACATGGAAGAAGACTTTGAAGAAAAAATGTTTATAGGATACAAATCAAGTGTTTCGCTTTGACCATGGTATTTTTTAGAAGTACTGGAATATACAAGTGGAGAGGTCAAGTAGGCAGTTTGAGATATGAGTCTGAGGCTCAGGGAGAAGTCAGCACATGTAAATTATGGGCCTAGATCATATCATTTAGGTGAAGTAACAGAGGAAGAAGAAAAAAGTAATCAGGACTTCAGCTTATGAATGTGGACATTTAAAAGGGAGATAATAGAAGAACCGCAAGGGGAAAAAAAAAAAAAAGGTGATGGGGTAGGGTGCAGTGGCTCATGCCTATAATCCCAACTACTTGGAAGGCCACGGCGGTTGGATCACTTGAGGCCAGGATTTTGAGACCAGCTTAGGCAATATAGCAAGACTTTCTCTCCACAAAAATTTTTTAAAAAATAATTAACTGGACATGCATATTTGTGGCACATATTTGTAGTCCCAGCTACTCAGGAGGCTTCTGAGGTGGGAGGAATGCTTAAGCCTCAGAGTTTGAGGCTGCAGTAAGAAAAAAACAAAAAGAAAGAAAGAAAGAAAAATGCCTAGAGGAGGAAAACAGCGAGGAGAAAAGTAAGGGGGAATATGATGTAATAACAGGATTTCATAAAGTAGAGAGTGATCAGAGATGTGTTGAATATATTTGAAAAATGTAGTAATTGAGTGCCTAGACATGGTCCTTAGTCAGACACATGGATCACATATTGGGTAATTTGGAGATTATTGGTGACCTTGACAAGAGCAGTTTTAGTGGACAGAGGAAGAGAGAGGCCATACTGGGGTGAGTTAATAAGTAAATAAAAAGAAGTTGAGTAGACTTTTCAAAATGTTTTCTATGGAGAGAAGAAAAGTGGGATGATATTTGTAGAAAAGGAGTTATATTATCATCTCCTCACTTAAAAATAATATCATGCCCAATGAGAAAGATCCAGTAGACAGAGGTATATTGTTTATGTAGGAGACGCATGGGGATAAGTGCAGAACAGAAGCCTCTGAGGGATGGTATCCAGAATCTAGGTGGGGCCTTTGGTGGGAGCAAGGAGACTTCCTTCAACTTATCTGGAGGAAAGATGTCATTGCTAACTGCTGTGCTGACCTATAAGGCTCAAAGAATGACAAATCACAAAGCTGTCTTTGCCAAGGGTGACATGCCTACCTGCAGCCCAGCAATGATGCCAGCAGCAATGTGACCAAGAACTCCAAACAAGTCATTGATTAACTTAGGCAAGTTAAAACCAGGCAACATGTGATCAGTGTAGATATTGCTCAGCTGTCTTAGGTTGTATGATTTCAAGATCTACAGATAAATTTTTGAGACAATGGGTGTTGTGGGTTTGGGAAAGAGTTTATAATTTTTTTTCTTTCACTCCAGGAGTCCATTTATTTAAAAATGAACCAGACACAGCCCTGGACAGAAACTTCCTGATGAGATACATGTAAATTCTGAAATACAAAATATAATGAATTGTAAACATCTTTCTATCCGTGAAAGATGGTCATGGTGAGGTGGATGTACCAAAATAGAAATGTGTCTCTAAAAGTATATTCTTTAAAGAGAAGACTGAGCTAGGAATACCAGACCAGGCTAAAACTATGGCTGCCTTGATATGCAGAGTTATATGTAACAAAAATAAAATTATCTAATTAACTACTTCAATTTTGTATTCAAAAATTATGGCCAGGCACAGTGGCTCACACCTATAATCCCAGCACTTTGGGAGGCCAAGGCAGGCAGATCACGAGGTCAGGAGATCGAGACCATCCTGGCTAACATGGTGAAACCCTATCTCTAAAAATACAAAATATTAGCCGGGTGTGGGGGTGGGCACCTGTAGTCCCAGCTACTGGGGAATGCTGAGGCAGGAGAATGGCGTGAACCCGGGAGGCAGAGCTTGCAGTGAGCCAAGATCTTGCCACTGCACTCCAGACTGGGTGACAAAGCAAGACTCTGTCTCAAAAAAAAAAAAAAAAAATTATTAACTTAGTAACTTAGTTGTATCTTTACTCACATTTTCTAGCCAGGTGTAGTGGCATGTGCCTATAGTTTCAGCTACTTGGGAAGCTGAGATGGGATGATCCCTTGAGCCCAGGAGTTTGAGACTGCAGTGAGCTATGATCGTGTCACTGCACTCTGGCCTTGGTGACAGAGCAAGACCTCATCTCTAAAAAAAGATATCTTTCTAAACCTATATCCTTCTTAATCTAAAGAACTGATTGATTCTTTTCTCACTAGCAATTTTCTCTTTGACTTAAAAAACCAGGGTTTTTGGGGGCCGGGCACGGTGGCTCAAGCCTGTAATCCCAGCACTTTGGGAGGCCGAGATGGGTGGATCACGAGGTCAGGAGATCGAGACCATCCTGGCTAACACGGTGAAACCCCGTCTCTACTAAAAAATAATAATAATAATAAAAAATAAAATAAAATAAAACTAGCCGGGCGAGGTGGCGGGCGCCTGTAGTCCCAGCTACTCCAGAGGCTAAGGCAGGAGAATGGCGTAAACCCGGGAGGCGGAGCTTGCAGTGAGCTGAGATCCGGCCACTGCACTCCAGCCCGGGTGACAGAGCGAGACTCCGTCTCAAAACAAAACAAAACAAAAAAAAAAACACCAGGGTTTTCACCCCTCTATTCCTCTGGAACTGCTCTTGTCAAAGTCAGTAACAGCCTTTATGTCACCATAATCTCTATACTCATTCAAATCATACTTGATCTCTCAGTAGCATTTGATATAGTTGGCCACGTTTTCTATTAAGTTGAAATATAGGAAATTTATGTTTTTGTAGGTTTAGAATTATTTGGGCAATTTTATTTGGCTCAATCTAATAGTAATTTTTTTTCTTAAATTTCATTACTCTGGTGTCCAGGTTTTTTTGCTACATCAGTATCAAATGCATGAATCTCATTCCTACCCCATTTATTCAATTTTAACTCTCTGTCATAGGTTCCATTTTCTATTCTAGCTATGATCTCCCTCCAGGTGATCTTATCTATTCCCACGGTTTAAATAACTTCTTTGTGCAGATGTCTCTTATATTTCAAATCTATTCTCCATGAATATGAGATTCATACTCATATATGCAGCCTACCTAACCATCATCTACTTTTGATGCCCAATAAGCATCTTAAACTTAATGTGTTCAAAAGAGAATTCTTTTTTCCCCCTCCATGTGCTTCTATCCTAGTCTTCTTCATCTTAGTAATGGCACTATGGCATTGCCAGATAAGCATAAAAGCTAGGAGTCTTTCTGGATTTCTGCCTTTTCCTGACTTCCCCACATCTAATCTGTAAAAATTCCTCTTCTTGATAGCACTTTCATCCATTCATTTCTATTTATAATACTAATAGCCTAGAGCAGGATTCCTCAACCTTGACAAAATTGACATTTTGTGTCAAATCATTTTTGTAGTATGGAGCTGTCCTGTGCAATGTTGGGGGTTTAGCACCATCCCTGGTCTCTCCCTGTTAGATGCCAGTAGCACCCCTTTTCCCAATTGTGACAACCAAAAATGTCTCCAGACAATGCCAAATATGCTCTAGGTCAAAACTGTCCCAGGCTGAGAACCACTTCTCTACAGCAATCTACCATCCATTACCTCTTGCCTGGATTACTGTAATAGTTAACCATAGGTCTCCCTTCTACTTGTGGCCTCCTACATGCAATTTTCTAAACAGTACTAAGATGATTCTTTTAAAATCATGAATCAGTTTATGTAATTTCCCTGATTAAAACATTTCACTCAGAATAAAACCAAATTCTTTATGGGGCCTTCAAGGCTTTACATGATATAGCCTTTCCTCACATCTCTGATCTCATTTCTTAGAATTCAACATGTTGTAACCACATCATTCCTCAAACATACTAGGCTTGTTACTTTCTAACAGCCTCTATACTTGTTTTTCCATGTGTCTGGAATGCTCCTCCTTACCATTCAGATCTCAGCTTGAATGTTTCCTCCTAAAGAAAGTAGATCATAGGCAACCTATATCACTCCAGCAGAGTGCCATATTTTCTTCCTAGCCTTATCACTAGCTAGGAATATCTCATTTCTTTGTTTACATGTTTATTGTCTACCTACCTCCAGTAGACTGTAAACACTATAATAGCATGGCATCATCTTTCTCGTTCACCACAGAATTATTAATGTATATAGTTACTGATTTAATAGATGAAAAAGTCAAGCAATTCACTTTAATATTAACATGAGTTTTAATAACATTATTGGTGATAGTCACAGCTGGATGTGCCAACAATCAACTGTAAGACCTTTGGTGGTCTTATAGTTTATTTGGTTATAATAAAATGATATAAAAACAATAAATTCTTATTAATAATTTTCTGTTAGGTCATCTTTACTAGTATGTGTATATATAGTCTTTTCCGGTTCTAAAATATATCTGGTAGCTCTTCAAATCACTCGATTATAGCACATTCCATCTATGTATAAAACTCCATCTTGATTTTCTTCCTTTCCTTTGCAGAATATTTTCAGAGTTCCCCCACCGAGAAGACTGCAAAAGCTGTTTTGATACTTGACTTTTCTTGCCTACTTTATCACAACATTTGAGAAACTACAAATGGAGTCAAAGAATCTTGTTTGGAGTCGGCTGAGTAAATCCAGTAATCCTCTAATAATAGCGACCTCAGGATTAATTTACAATACAGAGAAATAACTCACCTAAAATATCACCTCTGACTGAATAATATCAATCAGGATTATTTTACAATGTAGACAAATAGTTTGCCTAAAAATATCACCTTTGACTGAATATATCTTTGATTTTTTTTTTTTTTTGAGAAGGAGTCTTGCTCTGTCGCCGGGGCTGGAGTGCAGTGGCCGGTTCTCAGCTCACTGCAAGCTCCGCCTCCCGGGTTCCCGCCATTCTCCCGCCTCAGCCTCCGGAGTAGCTGGGACTACAGGCGCCCGCCACCTCGCCCGGCTAGATTTTGTATTTTTTAGTAGAAACGGGGTTTCACCGTGTTAGCCAGGATGGTCTCGATCTCCTGACCTCGTGATCCGCCCGTCTCGGCCTCCCAAAGTGCTAGGATTACAGGCTTGAGCCACCGCGCCCGGCCTTGATTTTTCAATATAGTATCATGAAGATATATTCAGTGTAACAACTCTTCAACAAATATTTATAGTGTCAGGCAGTGTTCTAGGAGTTGTGACACAGCTGAGAACAAAATAAACAAGTCTCTGCTTTCATAATGTATACAAACGGTAATAAGTATTAAGAAGGAGAAGAAAAAGGAGGCAGGAAATAGGCATAAAGTGGGATTATAGTGACATTTTATATAAGGCAGTAAAGGTGGGCCTTTTTGATTTGAGATACATATTTGTGCACAAATGAGGGAGCAGAAGCTGTGTGACTGTCTGGGAGAAGAGAGTTTCCAGGCAGAAAGAATGGGAAGTACAAAGGATGAGGAACATTAAAGGGAATAGTGGGGCTTCACTAGAGAGAGTCGTGGCAGAAATTAGGATCAGAGAGATAAAACATTGGATTGTACATTTTAAGGTAAAAATTTACATGTAATAAAATGCATATCTTAAAGTACACAAGTAAAATATAGAATATTTCCATCACCCTACAAAATTATCCTGTGACCCCTTCCAATTAATCTAACTGCCCAACAGGTGACCACTGTTCTGATTTTTATCACCAGAGATTCATTTTATCTGTTTTGAACTTCATATGAATGGAATCATACAATTGTACTTTTTTTTTTTTTTTTTTTTGGTGGGGTCTGGCTTTTCACCAGGCTGGAGTGCAGTGGCACGATCTTGGCTCACTGCAACCTCCACCTCCCAGGTTCAAGTGATTCTCCTGCCTCAGTCTCCCGAGTAGCTTGGACTACTGGTATGCGCTACCACGCAGAGCTAATTTTTGTATTTTTAGTAGAGATGGGGTTTCACCATGTTGGCAAGGATGATATTGATCTCTTGACCTCATGATCTGCCCGCCTCAGCCTCCCAAAGCGCTGGGATTACAGGCATGAGCCACCACGACTGACTAATATGTACTCTTTTGTGTCTAGCTTCAGAATGTTTATTTTCAGAGATTTTGTGATTAAAGAACAGGTGCGCATTTTACTATGTAAAATGTTGCCATATCAGTTTTTCCAAAATGGTGTGCCATTTTATGCACCCCTGCAATGTATAAAAGTTCTTGTTTCAATTGATGTTACTGTCTTTTAGTTTATCTGTTTTAGTGAGTGTGAAATAGTATTTTTTTTTTTTTGCAGATTTAATTTGCATTTTCCTGACAGCTAGTGATATTAAACACTTTATCATGTGCCTGTTAGGCAATATTTATCTGCTTTTGTAGAGTGTTTGAGACTTTTCTTCTATTTTAATCGAGTTGTCTTGTTATTATTATTGATTAATAAGAGACGTTCATCTGTTCTGGTTGTTTTCATGGTAGTATAGTGTCTCTCTTATGGTGGTTTCTCTGGTGAGCATTGTCATGGCATAAGATCTTGCAATGGAGTGGTATCTGGAAAAAATATCATTTTGGCTCAGACGGGTTCAGACAACAGTTTTAAATGGAATCTCTCAAAGTGTGATGAGAACCAGAAAAAAAGTGACTATTTCTAGTTGCTTCGGTACACTTGAGCAAGAAACGCCAAAGGATGGTCTTTTCATAACTTCAAAGCAGTGTGGTTCTCAAGTAGGGGGCATGTTTGCCCTCTGGGTGATAATTGGCAATGTCTGGAAACATTTTTGAATGCCATGACTAGAGGGAGAAGCGGTTACTAGGCGTCTAGTGGTAGTAGAAGCCAGTGATGCTGCTTAATATCCTAGAAATGCACAAGACACCCCATCCCCAAGAAAGACAAATGTTCATTCCAGAAGTCAACAGCTTCAGTTGGGAAACCCTGCCTTAAAGGTTATTTTCTTAGAAGAAGACAGCTTTAATACCTAAAATCTAATTTTATGTTTAGACCTGTGCCTATCTTCGCAGGACTCACTTCCAAGGAACTTCCGTGCATAATGCATGCTTTCTAATTCGTTTATTATAGCGCCTTACAGTGTGCAGAAGGCAGAGGATTGTTTTATTCGAAAGTGATCCCTTTTACTTACTTAAAAACAGATATCCTCAGTTTGAATATAAAGTTCAGAGTTTTGCTTTTAATATTAATAATATTTATATTACCAATTCAAGTCCTCCCGGAAATAAGTTGAGATGAATGGAGGCCAGATATCGAATTCATTCCTAGAGATATTGTGTTCTGTGGGACCGAAAAAAGACAAAACTTGAACCTTGACTGGCCCTCTAAGGAAGGATTAAATTCTGCTGCTCTTCTTAGGGTATCTATCGGACTGTCCCTTTGGTTGTAACATGCCTCTGCACAGAGCCAACAGGTAACTCGTCCTGGCGGCTCTGTGTACCCAACCACAACCCTAGACTGCCAAGAACACTGCTCATTCAAAGCCGGGAAGAGGGCCAGGGTTAGGGAAAGGGTGGCACAAACCCTCGTGTGAGCTGTAGCACCGGGACAAGAACAACGGGCAGCCCAGGCGGGTCTGGGGTCTGCAAGACCACTAGGCGCTCTGCCGACAGTCAGAACCGCAGCATAAGGAGCGCGAGCAGGGAGCTACGGGGACGCAGTGGCCAGGGAAGCTGGAGGGGGCGGACCTGGCCGGCGAGCGCAGGCGCTCCCTGGCTCACGCGCTCACCCCGGCCCCACCACCCGCCCTTCAGCCGCGGCCCGCCCTCCGGGGCGGGGAGGAGAATGCAAGAGTCGTGGTCGTCAGGACCCGCCCCTTCCCCTCCGCGAGCTGGCGGGCGGGCTGGCGGCGCCTGGAGGCGGGGCCGCGGCGGCCGGCTGGGTGCGCCTCGGCGGCCTCGGAGCTCGCAGACGCTCAGGGGAACATGGCGG
>NW_016806092.1:719035-730621 GCF_001698545.2 Rhinopithecus bieti
CCCCTCCGCGAGCTGGCGGGCGGGCTGGCGGCGCCTGGAGGCGGGGCCGCGGCGGCCGGCTGGGTGCGCCTCGGCGGCCTCGGAGCTCGCAGACGCTCAGGGGAACATGGCGGCTGCGGAGCCGGCGGTCCTTGCGCTCCCTAATAGTGGCGGCGTGGGCGCGGGGGCGCCGTCGGGCACGGTCCCGGTGCTCTTCTGTTTTTCCGTCTTCGCGCGACCATTGTCGGTGCCGCACGGCGCGGGCTACGAGCTGCTCATCCAGAAGTTCCTCAGCCTGTACGGTGACCAGATCGACATGCATCGGAAATTCGTGGTGCAGCTCTTCGCCGAGGAGTGGGGCCAGTACGTGGACTTGCCCAAGGGCTTCGCGGTGAGCGAGCGCTGCAAGGTGCGCCTCGTGCCGCTGCAGATCCAGGTGGGTCCTGCTGGAGGCCGCGCGCCTCCCTGTTCCCGAGTCGTACCCGTGCTGTCCCCGTCCCCGTCCCTGTCCACGCCTTCGCCGCGCTCCTCAGGTGCCCCGAGCCGCCCGGGCCCTGGGCCCTGCGCAAGTGGCTGAGTCCGAAGGGCTGCGCGGCTTTCGCAAGTTCCGGGGCCGGCTGGGGAATGCCCCTGTCCAAAGGTGATGGTCACCAGCTATCCCCGGCGGGGACGTGGGCCTCGCAGCTGGTTTCAGCGCCCGCGAACGCCCCCACGTGTGTAGTCCTTGGTGGCCCGCAGTCGCTTTTTATGCCAGGAGCAGGTCCCAGTCAGTCTTCTGCGTAACCAAAGGGCTATGCTATAGTAGCTGTTTTTATTTTGGGGTGATGGGTGATGCAGAATGGGGGGAAATGAGATTGTGGGAAGTATTGGTCTTAGGGTTTGTTCCTAGAGTTGTGTTAACCACTTGCGGAAACGCAAACTTCGGGAGTCAAACCCTTCCCCCTGCCCTCCGCCTTCCCAGGCTCTTGGGTCCTTGGGCTTGAGAGCGCCCTAACCTTAAGCAAATGACCATTTGCTTAGCCTCCTCTTAGTAAAGTGTCTACTGACTTGATGACGTTTTGTCGCCTGTATTGAAAAAGTCATTTGACTCCAGGATTGTAATTCCTTCTTAAATACAAATACCCAACTTAAGCTAGACCTTGAGTTCCTGGGCCTGCTGGTTGGGATAGTTGTTCTACCTGAGGACTACTTAACAGCATTTATTTTAAGCTGTGCTCTCATGCTAGGCGGGTTAATCTCCCGCCCTCTTTAGGATCAGAGCGTTCACTTGGCGAATTTGTGTTTTGGAAAGGAAAGAATATAAGGTATAATTTAGGTAGTACACTGTCAATGTCATTTCTTTAGCTGAGAAACGGATAAGTCATTTTTTTTCAGAAGACCAAACTGAAATGTGGGATTCGGGGATAAAAGAGATTTTAATATTTAAGGGCTTTCGCGGTGAGCGAAAATGACACTCATTTTCTTTCTTTTTTGTTTTTAGTTTTTATGGGCACATAATAGTTGTACATATTTATAGGAGACATGATATTTTGATTGAAGCATACAGTGTAGTGATCAAATCAGGGTAATTGGAATATCCATCACCTCAAACATTATCATTTATTTGTTTGTTCCAAATTCACTTTTGTAGTTATTTTGAAATATACAATAAATTATTGTTAACTATAGTCACCCTATTGTGCTTCTGAACACTAGACCTTATTCCTATTATCTAACTGTTTTTTGTACCCATTAACACTGCCATTTTCTGATGATTATTCCCTAGTTTTTTTCAGCTGCAGTTGGCAGCTGAATTGATGATATTTCCTGTCACCCCAACATCTGTGCCAGAAGTGTCCAAAGCAGGTACTTTAGCTTGGATAAAGTTTCTGCATTCAGAGGACAAAGTCTGAGAGACTGCACTGTCTGGAGTGCACTGTGCAGTCACTGAGCGCAGTATATACCACTGGAGAACCTGAAACTGGGTACAGTGATCTGATACCCTAGAATCTGACCTGCTGCCCAGACAGGGAATTGCAGTTCTTAGGTGCTTAAGAACTCCCCATTTTTTTACTCCCCATTTTTATGTCTTCCAGCGTTTTCGTGTCTGGCATCTCTCTGCAGCCTTTCTTGTCAGTCCTTTTACGTTACTGCTGCCAGAATACTCAGATGTTGGATGCACCTTTGAGAAGTCCATTTCTAAAGGCTAGAATCCAAATACTAACTGCGGAGGTCTGGGCTTATACTTAGGATGCAGACTTCTTTATGAAGCATCTCCTGTTATGGCTGGGAGGGAGGCTGGGCTCTTATCTAAGATAATGCTATTCTAAACTAGCCCCTAGCTCTGTGAGAGTCCCCGCATCCAAGGTAGGATTTTTATATTTGAAAATTTCAGGACCTTGGTCTGGCAACTCTTAAAAACATTCTCGAAATTAATGAAATGTATGTACCTGAAAATGCTTGTACATTCTCAAAAGGCGTTGTATAATTCTGGTCACCTGTAGCTTTTGAAATGTTTTGCTTGGTATAGATTATGTATAGTTCATTTTTTTGTGAGGTTTAAAATAACAATAGCATTACTCTATTCCATCTTCAAAAGATATTTTTTTTTCCCACCAACTGGTCTAATAATTCTTAAGCATTAGTTATATTTTTGCACTTACATAGCTTTATATTTTTAATTCTTTAAAATATTTTCTCTTCTATATTATCTCATTTTAGTAGTTATACTTTGAATTCTTCAGCCAGATGCCTCTCCTAGTTTAGAGGTAGATAAAGGAAAGGGACATATACATAGATATGCGCACAGTATATACCATATATACCTCTGATATCTATTTATGTCTGTATGAGAAGAGAGATATATACACACATACATACATATGCATATGTTGTATAATCTCAGAAAGTCATGAGAATTCTCATGACTACTGTAGTATATTCTTTGTAACCTAACAGTATAATCCTACAGACTTGGATGTTTTATGGCTGTAAGAGACCATACAGTTCATTCCACAAACATGAGAGTGGCAGCTTTAAGTGCCTGGCACAGTGAATGCAAACTTGGATTCAATTCTTGTTCCTTAACTAATAAATGAAACTTTCACTTTGAAGAAGTGCAGAAGAACATAGGGAGGTGGAGGTGAGTAACTTGCTGCAGTTTACGTGGCAAGTCTCCGCATATGGAGGAGCTAGCCAGGCATATGCAGAGAGTCACTTACAGCCAAACACAGCAGCACTACTGCTTTCATGTTTAATGAGAATTGAGCAGTCTGGAAAACAAGCCACAAACTTGAGCTCTTGTATGTTCATTTGTCTTGATGCTGCTCCTTGTTCTTTGGAATAAATGCTTGTCACTTAGGAAGACTCAAGGTGGCCCATCAGTGAGTCCATGTTACTGGGGATGTTAGGCCCCTTCTTGAAGGCAGGGACAAAGAGCACAGGTTTGGCCACATGTAGTTCATTGCGTAAATAGCGATTTATTATTTCTTCACACTTGGGCCCTGGAGCCTCTGTGGCCCTGGCTCACGTACTGTTAGTCTAGAATGTATTCTTCATTTGCTCCGTGGTGTGAGTTGCCTTCATGCTTGTTCTGACAGCTGTGGCTGATGACCTTGTGAAACACAGTGGCTGCCTTTGCCACACACTGCACCCGTACTTGTTAGTGGTTCTGTGAGAACTGATCCTTAAAACCCCCATTGCCAGTATTAGGCTGTGGTTAAGTTTTTGGTGACTTCCTTTCTTTTCTTAAATATTCTGTCAAAGTAACAATGTCTGCTGACAGCTCAGGTGGATGAAGGCATAGCTTATGTTTCATGCTTGGTTTGTATGTCTGCAGCTTTGTCAAATGCTTGAGATCTGATGAATTTTGAGACATGGGAAAGAATGTAAATGAGAGGATTATATAGTGGGGATTTAAGTCATTTTTATGACTTGAAAGTTTTAATTTTTCAAAAGGTATTTTCTAAGTTTTAACTAAAGGAAACATTTAACTATGGGAATTTACGTAAATGTGGTATCATGCCACCACCAGTGAATTTTCCAGCCTGTGGCCAGGAAAGACACAGCCTTGGGAGAAGGGAGGAGGAAATGGACAGTGTAAGAAGGATGCCAGTGAGGGGATTTTACTTCTGTACATAGCAGGGAAAGCTTTGGCAGCTTTCTGTGGCCAGAAGATAAGGGCTTCCCAGGGAAGGTTATTTTGACCTTTTCCCAAAATGATTAACTGGCAGGGCATTTTGCTCCAGCTTTCATTTTCTTGGAAGTTTATTACTATTATTATTATTTTAAACAGGGACATGAACATTTTATAGCTAGAAGAGACTGACAGGTTCATGGTGGGAAGGGAGGGAAGGCAGGAGGAAAGGAACCTTGTCCGCCTTTGGCTTGATGGTTTGAAGGTAGTGGTTTTTGATTACAGGACCTTTGCCTCAGGAGCGGGGCAGGAAGAGTGGGTAGATGAGCTAATGCTCAGAGAGGAGACAGCTGGATCCTGAGGTTGTTGTATTGTCTTCGCCCCACTGGTTTGATGTGTGTCACTTAAAAAAATTAACATTCCAGAATAATACCTAAAGCATTGTATCCTTTTTTGCTCCATGTGAATACATTAGAGCTACCTATAAATAAACTGTGAGAGTAGGAGCTATAATCTGAATTTTGATTTTTTTTCTTGCATTTAGTTAACCAAGGGAATCCTAATGTAGATTCAAATGTCTTTGTGGTCCTGGGCTTGTCTAGCTTCACCTTCACCCCAGTCTGAGGCACAGTCTTAAGAAGTCCCTCAGTCCTTACCCCTGGGGTGGGTGGAGACAGCTGGCCTCTTTTGAGGATTTAGAAAACTCATACCTTATCTGATAAGCTAGGGTTGTAACCTTATGCCTGTGTCATCAATGTTTACAATAGGTGAATATGTTGTAAAAATAAGAGCCAATAAGTATTATTTCACAGCCTAAACTAAAAAGTCCCAGATCTGTTTTTCCAGGAACAATCTTGTTTTAGTGATTTGGTAAGGTTTTGGTAACATCTGGAAATCTACTTTATGAATTACTTTATGATTCACTTTCCTTATTCTGCTTATTATGTTAACATAACAAGTTATGCAATGTTAGCATTCCTATATATATTTATAGGTTTCTAAAGGGATCTTAATTGTATTTATCCTCATTAGAGGGTAAGTTTTAACATATGCTGAGTTTTAGAGTATAGTTTTTCATATATGAGGGACATCAGAATAGCCTAATAAATTTATTGATTGATTATATGAAGCCCATTTAATCCTTGAAATACCCCTATAATGTAGATACTGTTTTCCTTGTTGTGTTATAGATAAGGAAATTGCATTTGGAGATATTTACCTAAGTTCATGTAATCGAAATTAGTGAAACTGAGATTTGGATTCAGATTCTAGTGCCTACTGAGGCTTGTGCTATAAAGAGAATCATCGTAACCTGGGGGAGTCACATCACAGACCTCTATTGTAAGTGAGTTGACATTGGAGCCAGGCCTTACTATAGCTGTGGTCATCGGATTTCCTCAGAAACACTTGGGAGTGAAATAATGATCCCCCAGGTCCCCTTCCAAACTTTCTCTCAGGCAGATCATGCCTATTTTGTGACTCTAATTGACTACCAAATTTTTTAAACATCACATTTACAGTTTCCAATTTTAATTATTCCAAATCGCTATAGTAATTTGCTATGGGACTGGGTGACGTGAAGTCTTTTGAGTATGAAATCTAAGGTCAAACCCCAGCTATGACAATTCTTAAGGAAGTGGACAAAATATTTATACTTGAATCTGATCTCTTAAACTCTTGCCTGAGGAAGCCATTGGCTGTGATCACTTTTTTGTATTTATATATATATATATATTTGTATATGTATCATGCAAATGTGTTTGTCGGACTGTGTAGGCATATAGATATATGAAGGTGTATAGATACATATATTTATATGTGATTTGTTTATATTCCTTGAATATGCATAGATCTGTAATTGCTATGCTTTTACTCCTGGTGACATTTGGTCCAGTCTACTTTTAATTTGCTAAGGCATGACTGACTGTCTTACAGTTGCAACGTTTAAAAGTTTGGCTACTGGCGGTATTTTTAGTTACCTTAAAGATTTTGGTTTAAGAGAACTTCATGAGTCAAAGTAAGAAATCTCCGAAATGTAGAGAGTTGTATGATTTTAACAGCCTGTTGGAATTCATGTGGATTTGGGGTGAGGATTTGGGAGGATTGGTTGGACATAATTAAAGTTTTTCAGTATGTTTTTGGTGGCCACAAAACTTCCTTTCTGTTTGTAAGGTATAGAGGTTATTCCCCAACTACCATAGCATAGGGAGGCCATTAAAAAAAAAAACTTTTATTTTAGAATAGCTTTAGATTTACAATAAAGTCATAAAGATAGTACAGAGAGTTCCTATATTCCTGTACCCAGATTCCCTGTTGTTTTTTGCTTGTTTGTGAGACAGGGTCTTGCTCTGTTGCCCAGGCTGGACTGCAGCCTCGACCTCCCATTCTCAGAGGATCTTCCCACCTCATCAGGCTCCTGAGGAGGGCTGGACTGCAAGCTCAGCTAATCAAAAAAAAAAAAAAAAAGAAAAAAAAAAGAGAAAATATATATACTATAGTACGTACGTATACTACCCACCTTTTTTTTTTGTAGGTTGGGTATAGCTGTAATCCCAGCACTTTGGGATGCCAAGGCAGGCAGATCACTTGAGCCCAGGAATTCAAGACCAGCCTGGGCAATATGGTGAAACCTCATCTCCACTAACAGTACAAGAATCAGCCGGGTACAGTGACGCATGCCTGTAATCCTGGCTACTTGGGAGGCTGAGGCACAAGAATCGCTTGAACCGGGAGGTGGAGGTTGCAGTGAGCTGAGATCGCGCCACCGCACTCCAGCCTGAGCGACAGAGTGAGACTGTGTCTCAAAAAAATATGTTTTGTAGAGACAAGGTCTCACCGTGTTGCGTAGGCCTTGCTCTCGCAATCCTGGGCTTAAGCGATCCTCCCACCTTGGCCTCCGAAGTGCTGGGATTACCAGCATGAGCCACCATGCCCAGCCAGATTCCCTAACATTAATATTTGATATTCCTGGAGTGCATTTGTCACAACCAGAGAACCAACATTGGTACTTTACTGTTAACCACACTTTATTCATATTTCACTAGCTTTTCCCTTATGTCCTTTTTCTATTCCAAAATCCAATCAAGGATACCAGTTACATTTAGTTGTCTTGTCTCCTTTGACTCCTCTAGTCTGTAACAGTTTCTCAGACTTTATTTTTAATGACCTTGACAGTTTTAAGGAGCACTGGTCAGATATTTTGGTAGAATGTCTCCCAATTTTGATTCATTTGATGTTTTTCTCATTGTTGGACCGGGGTTGTGAAATTTCAAGAGGAGGGTCATGAGGGTCATTCTCGTCACATCATATCAAGGGTACATGTTATTAACATGATGTCATTAATTACATTAATCATGATCACCTGGCTGAGACATAGTCCTCAGGTCTCTCCACTGTAAAGTTACTCTTCCTCCTCTATACTCTACTCTTAAGAAGCAAAGTACTAAGTGCAGCCACATTCAAGAGGATGTTGGAAGTTAAACACCTTACACAGATACTCTCCACATCGTATTCAAGAGCATGTGGAGAATGTCTATGAAAGGTAGGGTATTTTTTATTCGGTAAATTGTAACCTGTACTCTGCTTTAAAAACATTCCTTGCCACTCTATTCTCTGTGGTTTCTTTGTTTACTGAGTTTGTGGATGGTAAGTTCCTATACAAGAGAGATTTCGCAGGGCAGTGAGGATTTTAGGGCTGTATTTTTGACCTCAATTTGTGTCTAATATGACACATCTGATGTGGTCCCCTGTCCAGAACTCATGGCTAAAATGAAGGGCAGGAAACATCAGCTAGCAAGAACTGGAAACCACAACTGTGGTTTATTTAGGATTCCTGGGTAGGTAAGGATTTATTCCTTTGAACACCTCAACTTAAAAATGTCTTGACCATATTATAGGAAAACCCTATATGTAGGGTAAGAATTACAGGTGGCTCTCACATGATAACATGAATTTGGTATTGGATTGTGCATGGCTAATTAATAATACACATCTATAGAGTCAGTACCAGAGGGAGATTAAAGTGCCAGGGTACTTCAGACCAGAACATATTTAGGATTCCTGGGTAGGTAAGGATTTATTCCTTTGAACACCTCAACTTAAAAATGTCTTGACCATATTATAATGTAGTCCTTCTGAAATATATAATTTAACAGTTTCTTAATTAGTGTGCTGGAATGATGTTTTCCTAATTTATAAGTTAGAACAGCTTGTTACTCCTCCACTGGAGGTCTAGACTGTAGCATTATTTGAGTTTTGATCTCTTTTTATTGTATTTTGAATCTTTTCTCTGTCAGCCATCATTTCTTGCTGCTATCAGTTTGCCTGCCTCCAGCGGTTTCCTTTCTGATTTGCTGTTTATAACCTTCTGTTAATTTAGAATCCAGACAATGAAACTTGTTAGGAATGTATACAGAGGTAGTCAATACAGTATAAAATAGGATCTGAGAGCTGGAATTCTAAGCAAGTGTAAGCTCTAAGCGTGTTAGTGAATGGCATCCACCACACTTATGCAACTGCCCAGGAATTTTATTTTTCATACTTTTTATTTATTTATTTTTTTTGCTGGTTCTCACCTGTTGTGGAATGGTGACACTGGCTTAGTTGCATTATGGTTATTTCAGTAGGCCTGCTGCAGGCAAACTGCTTTATGTAGTGTGCCCTAAACACGTTGTGGATGCTTAGGAGTCCATTATTCAAATTTAGAAAAATGTAGATATTGAGCCTTTTGAGTCAATATTTGATGTTTACAGATAATTCAGTGATTGGTTTTAAAATAGTATCCTAAATGCACAAAATTAGCCTTCCCAGCAATGCATTTATATTTCTATATAAGATCCTAGTCACTGTTTTTGAAAATGACCAAAGTGGAGGCATAATACTTGCATTAAAAATTAAGCAAAGAAACAGCCAAAGCTAGAATATATAATATGCTTGAGAATTTATTTTAATCATACTTACTGAAAAAGTAGGAAAACCCTATATGTAGGGTAAGAATTACAGGTGGCTCTCACATGATAACATGAATTTGGTATTGGATTGTGCATGGCTAATTAATAATACACATCTATAGAGTCAGTACCAGAGGGAGATTAAAGTGCCAGGGTACTTCAGACCAGAACATAGATCAAACAAAGTGCAAACCAATTAGAACAGTTATATCATTAAGGATTAAAGATTTCTTAATGGTTAATTTAATTCATGTAGTAATTGTTTCCGAGGAGTCAACCACCTGCAGAGACACTAAGGAGAGTCTAAGGCGGTGCTGGTGGTGCAGCCACACCATGTAATCCGGACACAGACTCCTCTAGAATATTATTAATAATCGTTATCTGTAGGTGGTTTTAGGGGAAGCAAAATAGGATAATTAGAGGCATGATTTAAGGGAGTGGCTAGGAAGGGTATTGATAGTGGTTCATTCAGGACCAGAACACATCCTTTGCAGAACTTCCTGCAATTTGCAAAAGAAAGAAAAGCACCTCAGACTTTTAAGAATCCAGTGAGAGTAAATTCTCATATTTAGTGGTGATTTTTGCTTTTTGGTGGATCCATACTGAGGCCAAATTGTTATAGACCAACTACAGCAATTAATATGAGGTTTGGTAATATATCCACTTTTCCTCTTAATTCATTGACTTTCTTTATTGTGGTAACTATAGTTTAAGACTGGAGATGTCAAATATAGGTCCCTTCCTTGTGAAGTAGATGACAGTTCATTTAACAGCAGTGGTGTGGTTGGTATCATTTCGCTGCATTTTGTTTGAACTCTGAAAGTTATTCTTGAGAATAGCATTTGCATATTTCTATCTTGATAGCAGTAATTCTGGATTTGCTTCTCTTTTTTGTTTTAGTTTTATGTTCCTGCTACAGATATTTTAAGTTTTACTTTTATACTTACAAGCAGCAACATCAGATTTTTTTCTATTGTAACACTTCTTCTGATTATAAAGAAACTTCTTTAAATAACGTTCAGGAAATCTGTTTAAATAACACTTGGAAAACATAGGAATGATATAAAAAAAAAGAAATTACCAACACCCCTAATTATATAACCACTTGTTAATATTGTAATGTACTACTACTTTTATTCATATTTTTACATTATTGAAATACTATTGAACTGCACTTTTGAAAAATTAACATTATGAGTATTTTTCCTTGGATGGTATGAATTCTTTGAAGACATATATACATATGTTATTTAATTGGCTAAAGAATGTTTTGTCATGTGAATGTGTTAAAATGTGTTACACCATGTCTGTATTGTTGGTTGGTTCATTTCTAATTTCCACTATTAAAAGCAATTCAGAGAACATCTTTTTGGGTTTTTTTTTTTTTCCTGTAATTCAGATACTTTTTTTGGATAATAGCTGTAGAAATTGACTTACTGACTCAAACAATAGGACCATTTTTCTTCCTTTATTGACCTCCACCGAAAATAATTGTCATTGTATAACAAGTGCTAAGTCATTCTTTTTCTTTTCTCCTCAGCTCACTACCCTGGGAAATCTTACACCTTCAAGCACTGTGTTTTTCTGCTGTGATATGCAAGAAAGGTTCAGACCAGCCATCAAGTATTTTGGGGATATTATTAGTGTGGGACAAAGACTGGTATGCTTGTTTATTTATTTGGTCATATTTGCTGAATCATGATATATACTCATATATACACATATATGTGTATAGCTAATTGTTTTTGTGTTTGGTTATTTTTTTCAGTTGCAAGGGGCCCGGATTTTAGGAATACCTGTTATTGTAACAGAACAGTACCCTAAAGGTCTTGGGAGCACGGTTCAAGAAATTGATTTAACAGGTGTAAAACTGGTACTTCCAAAGACCAAGTTTTCAATGGTATTACCAGAAGTAGAAGCAGCATTAGCAGAGATTCCCGGAGTCAGGAGTGTTGTATTATTTGGAGTAGAGGTAAGTACCTGTTACTATGGTTTAGGCACAATATTATTTATAGAAAACTCGAAATTTGTGGAATGTGATTTCGTAGATGGTATGCCATGTAGGCAGTAATAATGAGGAAAGACAGCCACCATGTATTATGTTCACTATTTGCATGGCACTGATCTGAACCTTTTATAGCTGTTTATTTACTAAGTCCCTTACAGCCACATAAAAGCTAAATACTCAGTAGTCTCCCCATATTAAAGAGGATACTAAAATACCGAGATGTTGTATAACTGACTTGAATGTATGTAAGCTGATTAATTCTTGGTCCTGTATTTTTAACTACTACTTTTGGAACACATTTTCACCAAAGGCATTATTTTAATATATGTGTTGTAGGATTTCAGTTAGGTCATATTTTTGTGCTAGAAAATCCTTGGAGGTCATGTAGTTCATTGGCCTTCAAATCATGTATGTATCTTTTACAGGGGAAAATACTAATGGATTCTTATTGCTGATTTCAATTGATTTATTCCTAGCTTTTAAACAACTATTAAGCTAAAATTTTAAAATTATGAAAAAAACACTAAAACAATGAA
>NW_016806092.1:731155-762072 GCF_001698545.2 Rhinopithecus bieti
TGCCCAGCTAATTTTTTTGTATTTTTAGTAGAGACGGGGTTTCACCGTGTTAGCCAGGATGGTTTCGATCTCCTGACCTCGTGATTCGCCCGTCTCGGCCTCCCAAAGTGCTGGGATTACAGGCTTGAGCCACCGTGCCCGGCCTAGTAGTGGATTTTAATAGTAGAAAGATACTTCCTCAGGCTTAGATGTGTGTTCAATATTTCTGTATTTTGACACAGTAAAGAAGAAGCCTGGGCCGGGCGCGGTGGCTCAAGCCTGTAATCCCAGCACTTTGGGAGGCCGAGACGGGCGGATCACGAGGTCAGGAGTTCGAGACCATCCTGGTGAACACGGTGAAACCCCGTCTCTACTAAAAAATACAAAAACTAGCCAGGCGAGGTGGCGGCGCCTGTAGTCCCAGCTACTCGGGAGGCTGAGGCAGGAGAATGTCGTAAACCCGGGAGGCGGAGCTTGCAGTGAGCTGAGATCCGGCCACTGTACTCCAGCCTGGGCGACAGAGCAAGACTCCGTCTCAAAAAAAAAAAGAAAAAAAAAAAAAGAAGAAGCCTGTTGTGTATAAATACGTCATACCAAGTGCTGTTGCTGGCTTTGCACTTTTTTTTTTTTTGCTTGTTCATCATCATTAGACCTTATGCTCAATCACAATTATCTTTGAGTAGTCCTTCAATGCTAATTTTAATGAGGTGTCATTTGATAATTCTCCAAAACTCTCTCGTCATGTGAAGATAAAGTTGACATTGTGGCATCATTGAAATGTACTTTCATTGGTTGTATAATACATGATTCAGTTATTGTTGAAGCCTGTTTTCACTCTATAGTGCCTGTTAATGAATTGTCACAAGTTAGTCCTTACAAAGATGGAATCTGTATAATACATTTGCTAATGATATGAACTGGGTGTTTTTTGCCTGTGTCATAAGTTATTTTTAACTTGGCCTACCTTTACTACAGAGTGCCCTGTAATGACTCAGTTTTCCCATTAAGTTCTCTGTCTGCAAGACTGCAGACTCATTCTTCATGTTGGACACTTAGGGTGAATGAAGAAATAAACTCTAAGTTGCACCAAAACTGAGTGCTAGTAATTCAGCTATGTGAAGGTCATCCAGACCACATGAAGCAAAATCTTTAACAAATTCTTGTAGAACTCTTAAGAATATGTTTAAGGTTCTTAGTATCAGAAACATTGGCCTAATTCAGTTCCTGATTTTACAAATGAATAAACCAAAGCCAGAGATACTGTTCTATGCTCCAGATTATCTAGCTAATTAGAAGCAAAACTCGATGTAGAACAGGGTCCTTAGATGATTTGTAGTGCTCTGTCTGCTTTATCATGTTGTTGTACATTTGTCAGCTACTTTTAGTTTATCATGTTATTACATACAATTTTTGTGCTTTCCTACTAGACTCATGTGTGCATCCAACAAACTGCCCTGGAGCTAGTTGGCCGAGGAGTGGAGGTTCATATTGTTGCTGATGCCACCTCATCAAGAAGCATGATGGACAGGATGTTTGCCCTCGAGGTAATTGTCCTCCTTGGAAATAGATCATTTGTCAAGGTTTCCAAATAAATTAGAAGAATACTGGATGTTTAACAGTAATGAAATGTTTACCTCCTAAATTTGAGTTTGGTCTGGCAACATCAGACTGATTGATTTCAACTGTGCACTGACTGACCCTTAAGGCCTTACCACCATATCCTATTTTATGTCTCATTTCCTCCTTAGATCTAAGTTTCTAGCGTTGCCACAAAGTCCTTTGCA
Organism: Rhinopithecus bieti; assembly: GCF_001698545.2. Lineage (NCBI taxonomy): Eukaryota > Metazoa > Chordata > Mammalia > Primates > Cercopithecidae > Rhinopithecus > Rhinopithecus bieti. The sequence goes on from NW_016806092.1 coordinate 732,919, forward strand.
TCTTTCATCATATGTTTGCCCTAGTTTTATACATGAACTAGGAGATATTCCAAGAAGCCTAACCTAAACTGTTTAGAGGTTTGCAAATTAAAAATAGCTCAACTGGGTTTAACTCATTTAGCCAAAAGCTACAGCAGAGCAGGCCTAACCTGGTTTAACATGTAGTGAACCTTCTGTGTCTGCAGGTTCTATGTCTGTGGATTCAACCAACCACAGATAGAAAATATCAGAAATAAAAAATAATAGAATAAATAGAATAGAATAGAAATAAAAAGCAATAAAAATAATATCACAACAATAAAATAGAATGATAGTACAGAATAACGTCTATTTACATAGCATTTACATTGTATTGCGTATTATAAGCAATATAGAGATGATTTAATGTATACTGGACGTGCACAGGTTATATGCAAATACTGTGCTATTTTGTATCAGGGACTTGAGCGTCCGTAGATTTTGGTACAGGGTGGGGTGGCATCCAGGAACCAATTCCTTGTGGCTACTAAGAGATGACTATTAGATTTCCTCAGACTTGAATTTCTGGGACTAGGAGGTGTGTCATTGACTATGGACACCACATCCAGTGTTTTCATGGTACTCTGGCATTAGAGTATCACCATGTCCCATGGAATCAGGGAGTCTGTAATTCTCTGTCAACATTGCCCAAGAATAGGATGTCAAGCGTTTTCTTTTGTGAAACTGTTAAAAAGCAAACTACCACATAATCCTGGGAAATAGTCACTCCATACTGTGGTTTGATCTCTCTCTCTCTCATATTTAGTTCTAATTTTGCAATAATTTTAGAGGAATGTGCATGTGAATTTAATTGCTGAGTTCTTTAACTGTTTGTTGAGAATGGGAAATACATGGTTTTTTTTTTTGTTGTTGTTGTTTTTTGAGACGGAGTCTCGCTCTGTCGCCCAGGCTGGAGTGCAGTGGCCGGATCTCAGCTCACTGCAAGCTCCGCCTCCCGGGTTCACGCCATTCTCCTGCCTCAGCCTCTGGAGTAGCTGGGACTACAGGCACCCGCCAGGTCGCCCGGCTAGTTTTTTGTATTTTAGTAGAGACGGGGTTTCACCATATTAGCCAGGATGGTCTCGATCTCCTGACCTCATGATCCGCCCGTCTCGGCCTCCCAAAGTGCTGGGATTACAGGCTTGAGCCACCGCGCCCGGCGGGTTTGTTTTATTGAGACCCTCCAGTGTCCTATGCACAGTCTGGCCTGTGAACCACCTTGTCTGAAGTAGGAATGCTAACTCATCCCTTTAGCTACTGTGTACCCCAGGGTGGTAAGGTAGAGCAAAAGAGAGAGGGGAGGGCTTATCAGAGGAAAGAAGGGAGAAGAGTACAGCGCCACAGGGTGGTGGGAAGCAGGCGGGTAGCTGGCCACAGCAGTTGTTTTAGGATCCTTATTGGCTCTCCCTTCTCTATTATTGCTGAAGCAGAATCCTATATTGAAATTACAAATAGAAATTATTTATTTTGTTTAGCTATTTTCAAGTCCATTAGGCTATTAGATTCTCTGGTAGTTAGGTACTAAGTTGCTGCTGCTTCCAATCTCAACGAAGACCTTTAATCCATTTTATTTATTTATTTATTTTTTGAGCAATGGAGTCTTGCTCTGTTGCCCAGGCTGGAGTGCAGTGGTGCAATCTCGGCTCAACTACAAGCTCCACTTCCTGGGTTCAAGCAGTTCTCCCCGTCTCAGCCTCCTGAGTACCTGGGATTACAGGTGCCCGCCACCACGCCCGGCTAATTTTTGTATTTTTAGTAGAGTTGGGATTTTGCCATGTTGGCCAGGCTGGTCTCGAACTCCTGATCTCAGGTGGTCTACTTGTCTCAGCCTCCCAAAGTGCTGGGATTACAGGTATGAGCCACTGCACCTGGCCAGACCTTTAATCCATTCTTACAGTCATGAGTTAATCAACTCCTACTTTTTAAGTTTTCCTGGTAACCTGAGTTTAAACACTTCACTGTCAGGTCCTCACCACCTCAGCAAGCAGCTCTTTCAGCCACCGTGGGTAGACTTTTATTGTAATGCTGAGGTCCAGAACTTTGGAGATAAGAAATGAAAAACACAAAGCAAACTTCCTTGCTTGTAAAAAAAGGACTTTTGTCCAAGGACTTTTTTCCTACATTCATATTTTCTTAGTATGTCTTTGTTATGGCAACTTAATGACAAAATTTTGATTGGCAATTCTGTCTTTGCACAAGACTCAGATTAAAAACAATTCCCATCTGAACCATTCTTTGAGAGGCAGTCTGTAATCTTTCAGATTAGGAATCCACACAATGTGGGGATAATGTGGGTTTGCACGCAGGTTCTGGTGTTTTGTAAATCTGTGTCCTTGAACAAATTGTGTAATCTCTATGCCTCAGATTTCTCATTGGTGAAATGGAAATGATAATACAAACAAGATCATAGGATTTTTGTGAGAATGGAATGAGATAATATATTGATAGCAGTTAGAACAGTGCATGACATAGTCGATACTCAGATGTTAGCTGCTGCTTTTTTTGTTGTTACTGATTGTTGTCTTCATGAGGTTAGTCTTCAGAAATGTGTAAGTATATAACATCTAAGACCCAGAAGGGACTAGCTCTTGGAAGTTCTGAGAAGGGAGGGAATGAATCTGTTTTCTGGGGTGGATTTAGAAGGACCTGGAGTAGCAGCGTTGCCGGGGGTTAAAGTGTTGAGGTTGAAAGGAAAAACCGATCATAGATGAGTCAGGTGGTGATTGATAGGGAAGACCTGCCTTATTGCAGATTTTTCTCCTCCTAGTCTTGATTTGATACAGAGGCAATTTACCTTGTTTCCAAAATTGGGGCGGGCAATGTTCAGTGTTCTGGTTTGTTTCCGTAAGTGTAAAAGTTAAAATACCATTGTGGTCCACTTCCCTTCCTCTCTATTCCTTTAGAACATAACTACTTAAGATAATTCCCAAGACTAGCTAAATTGCCTGTTAAGGTTATTTTAAGATTCAGTTTGCATTATTGAAACTTCACTGGACCGGAGTTTGCAGCATGTGCTTTATTCAAGAAATGTTTTCTGGGTATTTGTTATCTGAAAGACATTACTTCTTTCAATTAACAATTATAGAGTGCATGAAGAATAAGAGAATAAAATCCTCTCTTGACCTTGATGTCCTTGTGCTTCTGGGGAGTTTTAGTGTTGCTTGGAAATCTCATGGGTTTAGTCTTTTGCCCCCCCCTCCCCCCCCTGAGGCTTTCATGACTTAGTGCACGTGTATTTTTTAGGTTTGTGGGTCAGAGCAACCCTTCTTTTCCTTTGGCCTAGTTGGATTAGTTTTGCAAGTATAAGGGGAGAACTTTAGAAGTCTAATGCACAGGTATTCTTGTGCATTAAATGGCTAGAGTTTTAATTGCCCCATTTTAAGTCAGGAGAGAAAGTGGACTTGGGACCAGCACTGTCAGGATGGTGGGCAGGGACCTGCTAGGTATGTTTGGAAAGCTCCTGCTGTTCTTTCTCTGCTCAGGCACCTTCTTTGGTTGGGAAAGGGCAGGCACTGTGGGAATGGGAACGGCTAAGAGCCAGATTGAAAACCATTGCGTTTGCTAAGCTACACCTTTCTCTAACACGGGTTCCTGGCTAGATTATTTTAAAACCCAGTCAGTGTTGGCCACATTTCAATCTTGAAACAAAGTAATAGAGTATGAGTTTCACTTTCCTAAAAGGTATTTCTGTGATGTACATTTCCCACTCTGCCCCTGCCATGGTCACCTGAGTCTCAGCATCACTGAGGCTTGTTAGGCTGTAATGGACCAGGCTCAGGTCAGTAGAGCACTAGGCAAGACTGAACATTGTAGACAGGCTTCTTCCAGGGTCTTTCCTTAGACCTGGGAACATATTTCTCTCCTTCCTGCCTCACTAAGGAACTGGGGAGATTATTGAGAACTAACCTTTATTGGCACATTGGACTACATAGTGTAAAGCACTTTCACAGACATTGAAAGCCTGTGATTTAGTCCTTGATTCATAGTGAATCATTGCAAGTCCATTGATTCAACAGTGAGCAGTAAGAAAGGCATGGCTGGGCAGGGCAGGCAGCTGGTAATGGGGAGAGCTGGACATGAATGAATAGACATTCAGTGCTGTTTTCACACAACTGGACTGCAGCTTATCATATTTATTATCTGCCTGTCTGAAGCAAACACATGATCTTTTCATATTTTTGAATGGTTTTGATATGATTAATCAGCTGACTGTAAAGCAAGGAGGAGGAAATTAGGGCTTCCAGAAGTCTTTAAAGAATCCTCAGAGATAACTCACCCCTGGTATGTGTTCTAAGCATAAGGCCTTACCCCAGGCCCCAACCCCATAAATACCTGCTGTTTTGTTTTGTTTTATTTTTTAAAATAACTGCAAAGTTCTGGTTAGCTGCCCTGCACCCTTTTCTGTACTGGTGGTTGAGGTCCAGGCTTGCTTTTTGACAAGTAGGTTGTGGCTTATACTCCCTTCTACTTCATTACGGATAAAAATAGAGTCTGCCAGTGGAAAGGTTCAGTCTGCTGATGTACAGCCATTGAAGGAAGACTAGGAAGACTGACTTACACTCTGCAAGGATATTTGGCTATGCAAGTGCTTCCTGGGTTTTTTCCTCTGACTTGCCTGGGAATTGTTTCCAACCACTTCCTCTTTCATGCGTTTCACATATATGCTTTTTGTGATAACAGTTTGTGTCTTTTTTTCCCTGGGATTTCTGATAACACGTAAATCCAGAGAATGAATCTGTGCTATAGAATTCTTCTATTTTCTTCCTTTCCTCCCTTTCCCCTTTCCCCCCGACTTTCTGTTCTTTGCTCTCTTCCCTGCCTTCCTTCCCCTTTCTCTTCTTCTCCTTTCTCTTTCTTTTCCTCCTTGAGATTTCTGTCCTTAGTATTATGATTACACTGGGGCAGTTTGGCAAGGACATTCTTGACCTGTCAGTGAAACTTTACACAACCTTGAATTTTACACTCTTGTTTAGTGGTACTAAAATGTTTATGATGGCAGCAGTAGTGATTGGTCCCTTATCATCCAGGGGGTCTCCTCACACAGAGAGAGCTCTTTTAGCACCGGTCATTTCTAAACAAGGGAACTCTTCATTATAGGAAGGACTCATATGCTATAGGTCAGATGTTTGGGTGCAGTAAAAAGAAATTAAGAACCATCATTTTAATTCTTATAGTAGTTTTAATCCAATTAAACAATTTATATGAAATTTGATAGTAAATTACTAATGTAATGTTCTAGCAGCTACAATTATATCCATAACACAGCTATTGGAGCTTTAGAAACATTACACAGTCGTCTATTTTTAAACATGAAGAGCTACAAAATGCCAGGAGTGCCAGGCCTAAGTATTGATATGCATCACAATCTCACGTATTATCAGTTAAACTACAGGGGGGGGAAAGTGGACAGAGGCACCTTTTAAAAAATCTCAGTAGTAGGAATAGAAATAAAAGTTTAATAAATTTAGAAGTCACAAGCAGCCCTCATTTGAGTCAATGAATGAGTAAGAGATGAAGCACAAACCTGCCAGGAGTGTTCAGGAAATAGCAACAACTAAATGTCCAGATGTTCAATGATAGTCATATAGTAACAACCATTCTTTTTCTTTCTCTCATCTCATGTTTTAGTCATTAGCCTTGATGACGCTCCTGTTCTGGGCACACATATGTTATAACATTGGCTACCTTTTCCCTTTTACTCATTCCTAGTCCATTTTGTTAATATTAATAATAATAATATTGACTTTGTGGTATGGCCGGTCTTGAAATCCATCCCCATCACTGAACTTGACGGTATGGCTGGGAATCATGGTTTCAGTAAAGGACACTAATTACTACGTCCCAGCATAGTCTTACTCTTTCGAAATAGTGTTCATTCTCATGCTTATTTCTTGATTTGCCTTTATCTTTTTGTTCAAGCGTCTTGCTCGAACCGGGATCATAGTGACCACGAGTGAGGCTGTTCTGCTTCAGCTGGTAGCTGATAAGGACCATCCAAAATTCAAGGAAATTCAGAATCTAATTAAGGCGAGTGCTCCAGAGTCGGGTCTGCTTTCCAAAGTGTAGGACATTTGAAGAACTGGTATGCTACTCACTGGTGAAGGACAGTCAGTCCACACAAGCTCTTCTTATCTCTACTAGAATTAAAATGTTAAGTCAAAAACGGCTCCTTTTTTGCGCCTCTTAGTGAAACTTAACCAGCTAGACCATTTGGGTACCGGCATTTATTTACAAATGTCAAAGGCTTCTGGTGCTGCTTACCTTCCTTTTTTGTTAATGTGCTTTTATTTATTAAAAAAATTATAATGAAGGTGCCTGTTTTGTCTATACTGTGTACTCTGATCGTATCTTTCCAAAGTGCAGACTCTTGTGAAGTTTTCTTAAATTGTGCACTTTAAAGAAAATGAAGTACCAATAATGATTTGACTTTTCTATTACTGTAAGATGTTATAATGTTAATGTGGATGTAGTGCTTTTACTTTACAGATTGATTGGAATAAGATTATTATATATGAATTTACCCACAGGACTCTGGATCATGTTACCCACTCCCCTCACAATGTTGTCCACTTACTGAGTGAGTTGCATTGATCTATCCATACCAAATGATGTTGAATAATTACATATCTTTCTTGATTACACTGATTTCTTATTTTGGTCACTGTTACGAAATCTCTGTTAATGTTCTGTCTTTTAACTGAATCTTTTACGGAGAAAAGCTCATTGGCTCATTGTTTATTTTAATTTTGTAAACAGATGGGATAGAAGGGTTTGCAATGCCATATTATTGGTGGAGGGCTGTTTTAACATCTTTGAAGTATGACTTTAGCTGAGTATCTTTACAACCATCTTGAATACGTCTTCTAGTGTCCACAAGATTCAGCAAAAAGATAAAGCCTGGGTAGAATATTGTTTTAAAATGTTCATGTTCTGTTCTATATTTTCTCCACCTGCTCTCCAAATGTTGTAATGCAAAAAATATCAGTAATGATTTGGTAGTATTAATTTTGTGGTCATTGTTACTCTTCGATAAATTTTTTTTCGTTAAATACTTATTAGAGGGTTTTGAAATGTTTTTCAAATATGTGAAATGTGGAACATTGCTGTCTTTTATATTAAAGTAATTAAAATGTGTTGTGATTGAAATTATTTTGTCCTCCACAAGATGGCTCTATGAGTATTCTTCCAGGATTCTAATATTTATTTAAGGTAATAAAATCTTGACATTTATAATCTTTCAACTCATGGGAGTTTTCAAAGAAGGAAAATCCTTTGTAGATAGGGGCAGATGGATTTTACTAAAGGGTGAAAGGCCTTCTTCATTAAGAGCAGTAGATTTGTTTATTTTTCCTATTGGCGGTGGTAACAAATAGCAACCTGGTATGTTTAAATACTTTTTTCCAACCATTTATGTGTCAAAAAAGAGGAATCAAAGCTTTCTGCACCTTTAAAAAGTTCTTATTAAATTTAACCTAGTGCTTCTCAAACTTTAATATGAATGCAGATTATTTGAGGATCTTGTTAAAATGCTGATGCTGACTCAGTAGGTCTCTTGTGAAGCCTGAGGTGACAGCTCACATTTCCAAAAAGTGGGCAGTTTACACAGGTGCTGTTCAGAAAGGACCATATTTGAAATGGCGAGAATTTAACTCACAAACAACTGTTTTCCTCCACTGCACCCCCAAACCTTTCAGGGCTCAGTGAAATACCAGCACAGTGAAGCCTTTTCACAGGTGAAACCAATTATGTGACGCCAGATTAGTTTCCCCTGGCTTCCATAACAAACTATTATACCACAAACAGTGTCGTAAAACAACACAAGTGTATTCTTGCAGTTCTGTAGGTTAGAATTCTGAAATGAATCTCAGTGGGCTAAGATCAAGGTATCAGTAGGGCTGTGTTCTTTTCCGGAGGCTGTACGGAAGAAGCTATTTCCTTGCTGCTCTGTGCTTCTAGCATTCACCCACTTTTTTTTTTTTTTTTTTTTTTTTTTTGCTTTTTTGGCCCCATTTCTACCTGTTCTAAGCCAACAAAGGTGTATCTGGTTCTTCTTATGTCACATCTATCTGACTCATTCTTCTGTCTTCCTCATTCTGACTTAAGAGCTCGTGTGATTTAAGATCAGCTGATCAGAACGTTATTCCACCTGCAACCTAAGTTTTCTTTTGCTATGTAACAACATATTCACAGGTTCCAGGGATTACAACATTAACATCTCTGGTGGCCCCTCTGTATAACACAGACACCACCATGTGGTTTAGTATTTTATTTCATTTTGTCGTTTGTTTTACTTCCATCTTTCCTGCGCAGAGATTGTGCATTATATATAGTCATTTTGGAAACATTTTGAAGACCCACTAAGTTCTAAACATTGTGTTTTGTGCTGAGGATAAAAATATGCCCCTAGGAAACTTATGATGTGGCACAAAATCAGATACAATTCTTAGTAAATGTGAATTGAATTAAATCATATCAGAGGTCCAGGAATGTCAATATAATACTAAAGTTCAGAATAACTGTGAATTCTGCCTTCTCTTTTGTTTTGTACTTCGTGCCAAGCAGGTCACTGACAAGGCTTTATTATTACAAAAAACCCAAATTGATTTTAATACATTAGGCCTTGAAACTGGAAGCATCAGTAACTTTGTAGGATCATGAAATTCTTTAAACTGATGTAAATAGAGAACTTGACTACATAAGCAAAAGAGTAGTCCCGTGTGTTGAATTGCTAAGGGGATGGGAGCAGGAGCAAGAGGATTCACTTATTGAAATGCTAAAACATCTGTAGAAACTTACTCTAAAATTAAAGTGATAACTTATTCCAATCAGGAAACGAAATACCCTGTTATATCCATTAAAGTAATACGTTTCTCAACGTGGAATATATTCCCTCTCTAAAAGTTGATGTTTGTGTAAATATGACTTTAGAGCTGGGTGGAACTATAAAGATCATGATCTCAAAGGTCCATTTCAGCTCCCAAATTCTAAAATGGTTTTATTTTACAGACACAGCGAGTGAGGCCCAGAAATAAATGACTTTACCAAAGTTGCACAGCAGGATGAGAACTGAGGTTACTTAATTCCCTGTCCTGTACTTTCTTACCTTAAGTGATAACGCTAAGGATTATAGAGGAAAAGAGAGAGGAACAATAAACATATACAAAAGAATATGCATTTTACAGTTTCTGTAACAATAATTTTGATTGGCAAAGCTAATGGGATATACTCTTACTACTAATAACTTTCTCTGGCTATAACCTTCAATCTAGTCTTATTTCTTCCTTGATGATTTTCTCTAAAGCACATTTCCTAATTTGGGGGAATGGCTAAAATATATGAAAATTAGTCATTTTCATTATTAATTTTGAATTAATTTTTCCACACCGTTAAATTGTTTAGTGCTTCCTTAGTCCTCCACGGAGCATTCTTTCACCATGTAAACTTTGATTTAAAATATTTTAAAAATCATTAGGCTACTATAATGAGATTTATCAGTTACCTAGATATGATTGAACTGAATTTTTTAAATATATGGAGTTGGCTTTTAGAATTCTTAGGTTGCTTTCCTTTAAGTTGTTCCTAAGTTAAAGGAACAACAGACTTATTGTACCTGAACAGCAGACCATCTTATCAAGAAAACTTGTTTTTGGAAGACAGGCTACTTGATGTATGCTGAGAGAGTAGTTCTTAAATGTTCGCATGCATGTGCGCGCGCGCACGCACGCGCACACACACACACACCTGTGAGATGATGGCTATGTTAATTAGCTTTGCTGTGGCAATTATTTTACAGTATATATCATGTATCAAAATAGCACACACCCTAAATATTTGCAGTGTTTGTCAATTATATCTCAGTAATGCTGGGAAAAAAATTCAGCATTGCATTTATATACTTAAAGATTTTTGACCTGCAGTATGTAAATAACCTATTAATTCCTGTTGGAGAGATTATAATCTTGATTTGCTTGCTGTAGGAAACAATTCTGAAATGGACCCCGAGTCCCACGTCTCTGGTATACACACACCTCCTCCTGATTATGCAATCAAGTGCTAGCGTAGGTACCTAGGTAACTGGTGTGAAGTTTTTTGCTGAGGCTTTTTAAGGTGAGTGTTTTAGCACACACCCTAAATATTTACAGTGTTTGTCAACTAGATCTCAATAATGCTGGGGAAAAAATTCAGCATTGCATTTATATACTTAAAGATTTTTGACTTACAGTACATAAATAACCTGCTATTTCCTATTGGAGAGATTATAATCTTGATTCGCTTGCTGTAGGAAACAATTCTGAAATGGACCCCAAGAGTCCCACTGCTCGGGTATACACACACCTCCTCCCAATTATGCAATCAATGCTAATCTAGGTAACTAGGTAACAGGTGTGGAGAGTTTTTGCTGAGGTAATGAAGGTCTCAAAGCCGTTTACCTTAAAATAGGGAATCTAGCTTGGTAGTCCTGAGCTAATCAGGTGAGTCTTTAAAAGGGACTGGGCTCTAGCTGTCTAAAGAGATTCTAAGAGTGAGGGGTCTCCGGCAGGAGGGAGATTCTCCCTTGTTATCTTTGAAGATGTAAGAGACCACATGGTAAAGATGTGAGGATCCTCCATCATTTGGAAGAAGGCCTTTGCCAGCAAGGGAGTAGGGACCTAAGTCGTATAACCACCATCACTTAATTCAGCAAACAACTTGAAGGAACTTGAAAAGAGATTATTCCCCAGAGCCACCAGATAGAAGTGAGGCCTGGCTGACACCTTGATTTCCTCCTCGTAAGACCGTGAGCAGAGAATCGCCATGCTGTGCCTGTACTTCCACCTACAGAACCATGAGGTAATGAATTTGTGTTTTAAGCTGATACATTTGTGGTAATTTGCTACGCAGCAATAAAAAATGAATACTCTTGTATTTGGCTTTTTAAACAAATCACCATCATTTTTACCTGAGGAGAGAGCTGTCTTCCTAAACATGCAGGACTTCAGGTGGATATTATTAGGCTCACTTAGTGTTTGTAATAAAATGAACCTTTTCCCCCAATTAAAGCATTGTTTTTGAAATGAGTTAGTCCTTGTCAGAAAACTGGGTTTAGTCATTTTTTTTTTAAATTTTAATACCATAACAAGCAAGGATGTCTTAAGAAAACAAGAGCGTGGAACTGTATTGTGAAAAGCAAGAGTTTCCTACTCCTTCCCTTCGCTACCCTACCCCTTATTCTTCTTCCCTGGAAGAAACCACTCTAACAGCCTTTTTGTCCTCCTCTGCCAACTGCCTTCATAACTGAATAATACGCTTATGAAAGGTGTTATTTAAACTTTTAGTTAATGTTTGTTTCCCCTGGAAGATGAGGATTTTGGCTTACTTGCATTATCTTATCTCCACATTGCTCCTCCCTGTATCATCATTCATGCAGTATAGTTATATTTTCAGTTGTACTATCTATGTTATTTGGCAGAATCTACCTGTTTTTCTTGTCCTGGACATGGACATCTTTGTGGACTGTTAATCTGCCTACCACAGACGATAACTGAGATCTCCCTAAAGGTTCAGGTCCCACGTTGGGCTCCTTATCACTGGTTTCGTGGCATGGGCTCCCGTCTCCAGCATCCTTTAAGTCCTGGATTCAAAGAGTCAGAGAAATGTCACAGCACAGGTGATAACTGCAGAACAGGAAAAGGCAGAAACCTCCTCCCTTAAAGAGAAGGATAATTCTTTCTTATCTGAGGTGTGTAAAATCAAACGTCTGTGTTAATTGAACTTAACTCTCTAGCCCTGGGCTTCTCCTGATGTGGAAAACATAGCTAAACATAATCACTTCAAGATTTTTTTGTTTCTTTTGGGGTAAATAGCTTTGTTTTCAGAGGCTTATTTGCTGACTGGCCCTCGGTCTTTGGCTTTTCTCTAAATGTCCAGTCTTCACAGGTTTCTGGTTACAGACCCTGTCATACTGCTTGAATTGTGTATTCCCCTTGGCTCCCCAGTTTCATATTTTTACAGCTCACTCTGCCTTTTCTTAACCACAGATTTTCTCTAGGGTCTCTGGCCTTTTCTCAGCCTTATTCAAACTTTGGAGCTTGGGAAGATTTGGGATTATCTCCTGAACCAGCCTGGAGCTGAGAGGGGAGAAGTATAAGGAAGGATGCTCTGGGCTCTGTGCCAGGTCATCCCTTCCAAGGCACTTTAATGAGAATTGAAGTATGAATTGGCTCTCAAGCTTTTTTACATTATTAGGTGTTTCCTCTTGCTCTCTTTCCCCAGTTGTTCATTAGAAACCATATCACTCAGGGTTCAATAAGAGAAACAGACCAATAGAAGATATAAAATAATCTGTTGCAAGGAATTTGCTCACCCAATTTGGAAGGCTGTCTAGACAAGTCTGAATTTGTAGGGCAGGTCATCAGGAAGGGCAGGATAGAACTCTGTGGTAGAAGTTGATGTTCTGCAGTCCGCAGGTGGAACTTCTAGAAACCTCTACTCTTAAGAGCTTCCAACTGACTAAATCAAGCCTACCAAGATTATCAAGGATAATTGTGATTATTTAAAGATCATGAACTTCAGTGACATCCACAAAATACTCTCACAATAACACCTAGACTAGTATTTGGATAGCTGGGAACTTAGAGCCCTGCCAAGCTGACACATAAAGCTGACCATCGAATGAATCATTATTCAATAGCAATCTCTGCCTGAGAGATTGGAGTAAGACATTGTCTGTCCATTCAGACTGCTATAACAAAATACCATAAACTGGGCAGCTTATAAAGCACAACTTTATTTCTTGAAGCTCTGAAGACTAGGAAATATAAGACCCATGTGCTGGCAGATTGTGTCTGGTGAGGGCCCCAGGTCTGGTTCACAGGGGCTTCTTGCCTTGTCCTCACATGGTGGAAGAGGGCAAGACAACTCTCGGGAGTCTCTATCATAAGGTACTAATCGCATTCTTGAGGATTCTGCCCTCATGATCTAATCATCCCCTAAAGGCCACCATGTCCTAATACCATCACATTGGTATATGAATTCAACAGGAATTTGGCTGGGGGAAAGGAGGCACAAATACTCAGATCACAGCAAACATTTTGACAAAAAAAATTAGCTTCTATTGCTGTGTCTAACAAGTCATTTTCTTGTTTTTATTATACTTTAAGTTCTAGGGTACATGTGCACAACGTGCAGATTTGTTACATATGTATACATGTGCGATGTTGGTGTGCTGCACCCATTAACTCATCATTACATTAGGTATATCTCCTAATGCTATCCCTCCCCTCTCCCCCCACCCCACAACAGGCCCAGGGTGATGTTCCCCACCCTGTGTCCAAGTGTTCTCATTGTTCAATTCCCATCTATGAGTGAGAACATGCGATGTCTGGTTTTCTGTCCTTGTGATAGTTTGCTGAGAATGATGGTTTCCAGCTGCATCCATGTCCCTACAAAGGACACAAACATCCTTTTTTATGGCTGCATAGTATTCCATGGTGTATATGTGCCACATTTTCTTAATCCAGTCTGTCACTGATGGACATTTGGTTGTCTCCCCTGCAGGAGAGTTGTACTTTCTTACATGGTATCTCAGGGCTCCAGGAGACCACAGCAGAAGATGCCAGTTCTCTTAAAGAGGAAGTGTGGAGCAGGATTCATGTCATTTCCCCCATGCTTCAATGATCACCGCAGTTACAGCTAGCCAGACCCAAGGGAAAAGCTGGAGTCCCCAGTCATTGATGCCATCTGTAATTCTCCTTATTGACCTTACTTCTAATCCTTTGCTCCCTGTTTACCTTATCCAAGGCACATTCCAGCCTCTTACTGTTCCTTTTTTTTTTTTTTTTTTGAGACGGAGTCTCGCTCTGCCGCCCAGGCTGGAGTGCAGTGGCCGGATCTCAGCTCACTGCAAGCTCCGCCTCCTGGGTTTATGCCATTCTCCTGCCTCAGCCTCCCGAGTAGCTGGGACTGCAGGCGCCCGCCACCTCGTCCGGCTAGTTTTTTTGTATTTTTTAGTAGAGACGGAGTTTCACCGGGTTAGCCAGGATGGTCTTGATCTCCTGACCTCGTGATCCGCCCGTCTCGGCCTCCTAAAGTGCTGGGATTACAGGCTTGAGCCACCGCGCCCGGCCTCTTACTGTTCTTAAACATCTTGGGCACAAGATGTTTAAGACCTTAGGACCTTGGCTTTTGCTGTACTCTCTGCCTGACCCTATCTTCTCCCAGATATCCACATGCTTATCACTGTCATATCTTTACTCAAATATCATTTCAGTGGACCTTTGCAGACTACCCTATTTAAAATTAGGGTCCTTCTTCCCACCACTACATATATAGCTCCTACCCACTTTCCTGTTTTGTTTTTTCCATACCATTTGGGGATATCTAACATAAATTTTATTTTAAAAATTTTGATTCTTTCCAAGTATGTTTCTTTTCTTATTATTATTATTATTTTTTTGAGATATAGTTGCCCAGGCTGGAGTGAAGTAGCAACCATCTCGGCTCACTGTAACCTCCATCTCCCAGGTTCAAACGATTCTCCTGCCTCAGCCTCCTGAGTAGCTGGGACAACAGGTGCCCGCCACCGTGCCTGGCTAATTTTTGTATTTTTAGTAGAGATGGGGTTTCACCATAGTGGTCAGGCTGATCTCGAACTCCTGACCTCAGGTGATCCACCCACCTTGGCCTCCCAGAGTGCTGGGATTACAGGCATGAGCCACTGTGCCTGGCCCAAGTAAGTTTCATGTGCATGAGGATTTTTGTATGTTTTTTCACTGTTTATCCATATCCTCAGCTCCTAGAACTTGCATTTATCACAGAAGTTGCACTCAATAAATATCTTTGAATTGATGGGAAGATTCAAGAAGCTTCTTATGCCTTGCTTGCTTCTTGGCTTATAAGTTTTATCTCACAAATTTAAAAATACTCAATTTGTTTTTGAATAATGAAGATCACCTAATTATGGTTTTTTTCCCTAAACACCCATTAGGTCATAGGGAAGACGAGGAGAGATATTTTTGTGCTAAATGTCTCATATTCAGTAATAGGTGATATTTCTGACTCTTCACCAGCAATCCTTTGATCTGCATTTCCCCCATAGTGGTACTAGGTTTTTATGCCAGTTAGATTTATTAAACAAATCCATGCATTCTTAGTTTGTTGCCTGATAGTCAAACATGTGCAATTATTGCAAGACTGACGACCGTGTAACTTATGGAATCCTTGACACAGAAGAGCCAAGCAGATTGACTTATGAATGTAATAATGTTGTTCTGATGCTTTCATTATGGTCAATCTCTAATAATGAGAAAAGGGGGCGGGAAACAAGAAGCTGAATGCCATTAGGAGACTAAAATGAGCCTGTCGTTTACATTCTGGTTAGCTCTGAATTTGTTTCCAGAAAAATCAGGCAGAGAGGAAAAATGTATATCCTGTAATCCGTTGTGTTAAATAAATAATGTGGCATTTTTCATTTTAAGGTTAGCTTTTTGTATTACTGCAGAAAATAGTCAACTTAGAACACAATTGTCATATCTGAAATTTAATGTCTTTGTATAATTGTTAGTTGCACAGTATATTTTACTGCTTAACTCTAAAAGTCACTCGACTTCAGATTTGTTCATTGTTCTTGCAGCTGCTTCCTTGTTAAATCATTCCTCCCACTTCAGACAGTAGATTCAAGAAATGAGAGGTGATTTGTCACAGAACCTATAATTAATACATAGGCACTCATTATAAATGTATGTTGATTACACATAACTTTAAATTGGGCTTCTGGAAAATTCATATTGTGCTTTTAAAATAGCCTGTTTGGCAGCCCCAACTAAAAATATGGAATGCTTTATAAATTAAAATGTTGAAATGTTACTATTTTTGCAAGAAATCAACACTCTAGGATGAATACATGAAGCATGAGTGAAGAATTCAAGAATAAATTGTTAGTCACCACCCGAATTTTAGCATGTCTTTGGTTTTATTGTTGGTATGCCAATAAGTAAGTGCTTTATCCTGAGACACGGGTAAGACACACACAACTAAGCAAAACTTACATGTGTTTTACTTACCTGTGTCTCATGATGTCAATATTAGATTCATCAATTTATTTCTGTAGGTAGACATCATGGTTTACATCAAACATTGCATACATACATGTATACAGTCATGTCACCTAATGACAGGGATACATTCTGAGAAATGAATGATTAAATGATCTCATTCTTGGCCATTGTGCTAACATTATCGTGTGTACTTACACAAAACAAGATAGAATAGCCTACTGCACACCCAGCCTGTGTTATGGCTTCTAGGCAACAAACCTGTACAGCATATTATTGTACTGAATACTGTAGGCAAATGTAACACAATGGTAAATATTTATACATCTAAATATATGTAAATATGAAAAAGGCACAGTAAAAGTATGGTAAAAAATAAAAAAGGTACACCTGTATAGAGGAGCCCCATTATGCTCTTATGAGACCACCGTCATATATGTGGTATATTGTTGGCTGAAATGTCATGCAGTGCATGCCTGTGTGTGTGTGTGTGTGTATATATATATATATTCTCCAGCATAAAGAGGGAATCTCCCATTTTTCTTGTGTTCTTTGCCAACTCCCTTGAGCAACCGCAACCATTTTTAAATTTGAAACGGGGCGGGGCGCGGTGGCTCAAGCCTGTAATCCCAGCACTTTGGGAGGCCGAGACGGGCGGATCACGAGGTCAGGAGTTCGAGATCATCCTGGCTAACACGGTGAAACCCCGTCTCTACTAAAAAATACAAAAGCTAGCCGGGCGAGGTGGCTGGCGCCTGTAGTCCCAGCTACTCGGGAGGCTGAGGCAGGAGAATGGCGTAAACCCGGGAGGCGGAGCTTGCAGTGAGCTGAGATCCGGCCACTGCACTCCAGCCCGGGCGACAGAGCGAGACCCCGTCTCAAAAAAAAAAAAAAAAAAAAAATTTGAAACGGTATGTGTATATGTGTGTGTATATATATGAAGATCACCTAATTATGTTTTTTTCCCTAAACACCCATTAGGTCATAGGGAAGATGAGGAGATACACACACACACACACACACACACACACACACATATACACACACTGTTTCAAATTTAAAAATGGTTGTGGTTGCTGAAGGGAGTTGGCAAAGAACACAAGAAAAATGAGAGATTTCCCTCTTTATGCTGGAGAAAGAGCCAGTGGTTATGTGATGCCCTGTATGATGGAAAGCATTGAAATGGCAGACCCACTCTCATTCTTAATAACATTGACACTTGGGGCAAATTTCTTATCTACAAGATAAAGAGATTAGACTCATATCTAAGATTCATTGCAGTTCTAAATTCTGTGCTTCAGATTTTTGACTTAATAAAATTTATTTCAACATTTGAGTGCCCATCATATTAGGAACTGTTCACTAGATATTTACTATGTGCCAGGTACCTAAGTGCTTTATGTCTATTAACTCAATAATCCTTATAAACCTATGATGTAACTAAAGAGGAAAGTAAATAACTAGCCCAAGATAATCCATTTGGTTGGAAGTGGAGGGGCTTAAATTTTAACTCGAGATTTTAGTCTAGGATTTAGTAACTGTATGTGTAACAGTTGTATTATACTCTCTTTCCCATCCTGTGAGCCAGACACCATGCTAGGCACTAGAGAAACCTCTGAGCAAGTCATGATGATGCAGGAAGCATAGGTGGCAAATTGAGAGCTTTTTATTTCTAAGTTTCTTTTTGATATATGTAGACAACCCTCTATAATCTCAGGTATGCTATACATAGCTTGTTTTTTTCTTCAAGACTTCTATCTTACATTAAATACTTTCTTTAGAGAGCTCATTAAGAAATATAGAAGTTCCACTGAATGCCAACTATCTTGCTCTTTTTAAATTTCTTTTAAGTTTTCATTAATTTGCTTTAGATTTGCATTCAAAAATGCAATGCTCTTAGAAATTTTTTGTCAACTCACTCAACCCATGTATTCAGATCATTCAGAGATAGTTTATTTTGTCTACAGGGAATACTCATTGACTTTGAAAAATTACTTTCTGCATATTTTACTTTTGCTGACAGAATACCTCCATACTTATCTAAAAGTAAAAATCTTTAACTCTTCTAAGTATCTGAATATGTTAATTAGCATTACGGTTAGTAAAATATAAATTCGTCAGTGACTAAATGATTGTGATATAAATTAGTATAAGAGTTTATTAGAATTCAGAGGATTGGGAACATGTATATGGACCCTTGTTTTCTTTTCATACTGACCAATCTGATGTGTCTTGAAATCAGTTGCTATGACAATGAGCTCTAAACATGAATTTTCAAGCCAAAATCAGAGTTTCAGGCCTGGGATTTGATTTTACTATTCTTACAAGCTGATCAATTAGCCTATTATTGTTTCATGGATGCTGGCACTAAACATGAGATTTCAGAATCAGAAACAAAGGACTGTGTTACTCAGGGCACAGCAAGCAGCATCAACATTAGCATATTTGCATCGATTCCCCTTGCCCCCAAGTCCTATGGGGGTAGGAAATATGTGCCAGACAGATGCCATTCATACAGTGGATTTGTACTGAGCTTTTGTAGCAAGCAGTAAGCAAGCCTGCTCTTTGTCCAAAAGGAGCT
This sequence comes from Rhinopithecus bieti, assembly GCF_001698545.2. Classification (NCBI taxonomy): domain Eukaryota; kingdom Metazoa; phylum Chordata; class Mammalia; order Primates; family Cercopithecidae; genus Rhinopithecus; species Rhinopithecus bieti. Next base: position 751,549 of record NW_016806092.1, read on the forward strand.
GCTACTTCATCTCTCCAGGTTATCAGATACACAAACATAAACAAAAATGCCCTGGATGAAAGAGTGTTCAGGGCCTTGAAGCCTTGGCACACCAGCCAGACATGTAAGACCACAAGAAGCCCAAGGGGAAGTGTCTCCCAACAGACAGACTCAGTGTACTGTGGTGGGAAGGACAGAGTCTGTGACAGGGCTCTGGTTCTTGTAGCTCTTGCTAGCAACCTTCAACAGGCCTGTCTGAGGTATCTCTAAGCGCTCTCACAGAGAAAATAGAGTTGGATGAAATGACCAAAAATGTCTACCCTTTCATATCAAGAATAAGTGTGAATGTCATACTCTTTTGTAAACCTTTCTTTAAAATAAAACCTGCAGCTTGCTTAGGGCTAAATATTGAGCCACAGAGAATTTTCACATAACCAAGCAACATAAATGCAGTATGACTGATTGCCTACAAGTGTTATATGGATTTTTAGAAGAGAAAATTAATCATTGTAATTGTTCAGTGAATGATACCATTTATAATTTTAAGAACCAATATAGAAAATGCGAACACAATTGTAAATGCATGACTAAGAAATGTTACCTCATTTTCTTTTCGCTAAACAAAAAAAATCAAGTGACTGGACGAGACATGAGAATGTTGTGAGCATTTTAAAAATTATCATTTTAGAATGTTTATCATTTTAAATGTTAGAAATAATTTATTCATGAATGAATGAAAGCTTATTTTCTGAAGCATATTTTGTAGATTTTTATTTTGATATTGAAATAATTTCTGTGAAAATATGGATTTGCTAAATAGTAGTATGTTTAGATTGGTTTGATTCATCAGCACTTCTCAAAATAGGTTCAGGATCTCCTCTTTACCTGTTAAAAACATTTACTCTCTTGAAAGATCTAATAAAGATATTTTTAAAAGATGCTTGGGAAGGGAGGATGTTAAATGATTTCAATCCACACTTAGTTGCAAAACCGCAAAGCATGGTTCTGGAAAAATCAAGCCTGTTGTGATTATTGATAAAATTTGGATTCCGCACCAATAAGCCTTATTCTGGCTAACTGGAATGTAGAAAGATTTAATTCCAGGTGCATAGGGATTTATTTATATTAAAATTGTCCAACAACACAAGATGCTGTGTCACCGATAGCCTGTAGGGGCAGAAGTTTTAAAGGGCTTTAGTACACAAAAAAACATAATGCAGGCAAACCTTAGCTACCAAGAGTTCTCTAGAATGAGTATATGGATTCATTTGTTTATCCTTTCAGTACTGCATTGATTACCTACATAAGGGAAGCCCCTCTGCTGGGGACAGTCTGGAGAAGAGAGAGCTACTGTTTCTGAAGGAACTGAGTCTAGTAAGAGAGACAAAATAAAGGCCACATAGGGTGGTTAATGCAAAGATGAGGAACTGGACACAATTAGGGAACGTCAGATGACAAATTCTCAGATTAGGGATTTTCAGACCAGAGTCTTCGCTTTAGGTTTGTTTTTGTTTTTTTTTTTTTCTTCGGTTCATCAGTTCAATGTGTAAAATATTTCCTGGCCTTTTCTTTAACAGGATAGGAAATATTCAAGTTTATCATCTCTTGAAGGAGCTTACAGTCTAATTATCTAAAAACAAATGTTCTACATACACTGGACATATGCCGCTCCTATGCACAGGTGAATAGCATAGGTACAAAATAGGTAATAAAAGCAGCTTGTCATTGATAAAACACTTTACTATGAGCCAGTCACTTTGACTAGTGCTTGATTTATATTGTCTAACTTAATTCTCAGAACCTTTTCAGATCGTTCAGAACACAGAAGTTAAGTATCTAGAGTACCAGGCTAGGAGTTGCAATGTATGAACTGTTTTATGGGCTCCACTACTAGCTGTGTGGCCTTAAGAACTACTGAATATCAGCCATGAAGAAGGATGGCTTGTTAATGCATGTACCAGGGCAATGTCTAAAATTTCAATTGAAGGGTAATGATTTATATACAGTCACTCTTGATTAAAGACAAATATGCTGGGGAGTTTCTAGTCAGGCCAAGTGACCTGGAGCCAATGTACAGTAGGCATTGCATAACCCAGAGCTCTCAAACTAGTTGGTCACAGTGCAAGGCAGGTAATCCAAACAAATGAAATGAGACAAGTGGGGCCTGGCACACTGGAAAGTGCACATGTACATTTTAAAGAGGCAAGTTCTACTCAGCTCCACCTGGTTGCTGCCAAAGGAAAATGCAGATCCAGTGGTTGCAGAGACTCCAAATCTTCTAAAGAAACTGACAATCCTGACTTTTAGATGTTGGTCTGTAGGTCATGAGACCAGTCTGAGGTGCAGCTCATCAACTGCAAGTGGTACTCTTCTCATTCTTCCTCATTCATAGTTTAGGAATCTTTGCTCTTTCTTTCTTTTCTTTCTTTTTTTTTTTTTCTTTTCTTTTAGACAAAGTCTTGCTCTGTCACCCAGGTTGGAGTGCAGTGGTGCCATCTCGGCTCACTGTCAGCTCCACCTCCTGAGTTCACACCGTTCTCCTCCCTCAGCTTCCTGAGTAGCTGGGACTACACGCCCACCACCACACCTGGCTAATTTTTCGTATTTTTAGTAGAGATGGGGTTTCACCATGTTAGCCAGGATGGTCTCGATCTCCTGATATTGTGATCTGCCCAACTTTGAGGGCAAAGTGCTGGGATTACAGGCGTGAGCCACCATTCCCAGCCTCTTTTTTTTTTTTTTTTTGAAACAGAGTCTTGCTCCATTGCCCAGGCTGGAGTACAGTGGTGTGATCTTGGCTCACTGTAATCTCTGCCTTCCTGGGTTCAAGCGATTCTCGTGCCTCAGCCTCCCAAGTAGCTGGGATTATAGGCGTCTGCCAACGTGCCCGGCTGATTTTTTTATTTTTAGTAGAAATGGGGTTTCACCATGTTGGCCAGGCTGGTCTCAAACTCTTGACCTCAGGTGATCCACCTTCTTCGGCCTCCCAAAGTGCTGGGATTACAGGCATGAGGGACCACCCCGACCACTATTTCAATCTATGTAAACATTCTCAGGCAGTGGTCTCAAGATTTGCTACCTATTAGAATCAGCTGAAGAGCTTTTAAAAATCCAAAACCCAGGTCATGTTCCCCGTCAATGAAATCAGAATCTCTATAGGTAGGACCTAGATATTGTTGGTCTATTTTCAAAACTCCCCAGGTGATTCCAGTGTGAAGTCAAGTTTGAAAAACAGTGCTCTCAGACCTTATTACTCAGTGTGCACCTCAAAATGACACTAGCACCATCATGCCTGTGGCAAATGCAGAATCTTAAGCCCAATTCCAGTACTCCTGAGATGGGACCTGTAGTTAAACAAAATTCCCAGGTGGTTCCTATGCAGGTAAGAAGCATTGCCTAATAATTATCAAGTGACTGATGGAACCTCACTTTTAAACCTTTAAACAGTGATTCTTAACCATGGCTACATATTAAAATCACCAGAGAGTTTAAATGTACCACTACTGGGTCTACCCAAGGAGATTCTGATTTAATTCATCTATGGTAAGTCCTGGATGTTAATGTTTTTAAAAATTGTTCCAACATGAGTCTAATCTGCCACCAGGGTTGAAAACAACTAATTGCCTTAGTTCTATTTTTCCCATTTTGCAGTAATATGAACTTGTAATCACCCAATAAATCTTTTTACTATATAGTCATCTGATAATTCTTATTCGAAAAAGTCACTGGGAGAGTTGTACCTGCTACCAAAACTATGGTAGCCCTTATATCTGGCTGTGAATGTTTTCTGATTATTCTAATGAAGTCTTCACGTAGCACTCTTGAAGCTGGAGGTAAGAGGTTTTTTCTGTCCTAGTTTTAAAAGAGGTAGCCTTCCTCTCTGTGGTTTTTAAGTCATCTGCACAACAAAATCATCTGGGGACTCTTTCAGAAAATAAGGCTGGCAGGAAGCATCCACATGTACAGTACTTTCACCGAGCCCAAGAGATCATTGTGATGGTGTGAAAGGCAAAAATCACTGCTCCAGTCCCTTGTGACATAGGCCCATAATGAGCTACAGGAATGGCTAAACCAACCAGGTGTCTTAACCTGAGGGAACTTAGAGACCATCAGGAATAAATTAAATATCAAATTACTCCCATGAACTCCAATTTCTTCATCTGTTAGAAAATAAAGAGATAACATCTCTTGTGTTATTCTTTACGAGAAGAATTCATACAGTGTTTACAAAGTACTTAGCTCAGTGTCAGCTCCTCAATACTTAAAGCCTAACCTAACAGGGCAGGTTTTTTTCCTGACAGAAGACATTCATTTTAAGTAGTATAAATCAAGGATCTTGGCTCTTGTCTTCAACTTCTACATAAATTATAGCAGTTTAGTTGTTTTTTTTTTTTTTAATGTTGCATGCCTTTCAATCATAAAACAGAAAAGTAACTTCCTTTTCCTGTGAAGATGGCATGGCTTACATGCAAGAACCAGAAGTACCTTATCTCTAATAAGTCAAATGATCCTAATTATGATAAAAAACTAAGGTGTTTTTCCCCCCGCCCCCCAGTAAACTAAGCAATTCAATTTATTCAGCTATATGGGGCATGCTGGAAAGCTATGTGGGTGAGCCAGACCTTGAAGTTCATACTAAGGTTCTTTGGTCAAAGTAGCCAGCAAGTCATGCCTGTTACTCAAGTTTAACCGGCTCACTTATTTGTGTGTGGAAATAAAAGCCAACATCTCCGAAGGGCACTTTGGAATAAACAGTTAAAGCTTATTTAGCATGGACAACATGCTTCATTGCTCTGGCTGCCCAAAAAGATCCATATCTGGATACAAGTACACCTGTATCCAGAGGGACTTCTACGCACAGAACACTGATACTAGAAGCTCTATTGTGTCCCCTCTGGGCCTGTCTTGAGAACAAGGCTCTAAGTACTGCTTTATCCACAACAGCTTAGCATTTCTGGCTTATTATTTATCTTCTACCTAAATCTTCATTTGTAGAAAAATAGACTCCCTACCTTTGTGGAACTTACATTCTGGTGATATGTCAACTCTCCTTTTATAAAAGTGGATCAGATAACCTAGAAACCATTTGAAGAAAATGAAAATACTAGATCTCCACTCTGAGATATTTTCAATAGTCTGTTTGAAATCTGTTTTGATAATAGACTCTTAGGAATTTTCTCATTGTTTTAAATTCTTTTGTTTATAGGAAGGCATACATCTTTTATGTTTCTTGTAATAAACCTTAAATGGTGAGATATGTTGAGAGATTGTGAATATTTAATTACAAGTCTAAGAGTTTTCCAGCAAATGCAACCTTAGAAGATATCTCATCCAATTTCCTTACAGATGAGATGCTGAGATATAGAATTAAGTTCTCAACCAGTGATCTGTTCATTTGGCTTTAGTGTCTTACTAAACATTCTCCATCAAAGCCTTTCAGATTCCCCATAGCTTTGAAGCCATATTGTTTATTTGGGAGAATGTGATATTTTTCTATGCCTGGCTTATTTCACTTAACATAATTGTCTTCCAAGTTCATCCACATTTTCCCCAATGACAGGATTTTTTTCCCTTTTGAGGCTGAATAGCATTCCATTGTGTATCTGTACCACAGTTTCTTTATCTACATATCCATTGATGGACACTTAGGTTGAGTTCATATCTTGGCTCTTTGAAAGTGATGTTGAAATGAACATGAGACTGCAGATATCTTTTCCTCATACTGTTTCATTTCCTTTGAATATATACCCAGTGTGGAATTGCTGGATCATAAAGTAGCTCCATCTTTTATTTTTTGAGGAACCTCTATTCTATTTCCCATAAAGCCTTGCTAATTTACATTCTAAGGTATTGTGTGCAAGGATTCCCTTTTCTCTACATCTTCAACACTTTTGTCTTTTTAATAACAGCCTTTTTAGCAGCTATGAGGTAACATCTCGTGGTGGCTTTAATTTTCATTCCCCTGATTAGTGATGCTGAATTTTTTTTCATATATTTGTTGGCTTTTAGTATATCTTCTTTTAAGAAAAAGCTCTTCAGGTCCTTTGCCCATTTTTTTAACTTGGGTTTTCTTGCTATTAAGTTCTTTATTTTGGATATTAACTCATTATTAGACATGCTTTACAAACACATTCTCTCATTCTGTAGCTTGTCTCTTCGCTCAATTGTTTCCTTTGCAATACAGATGCTTTTTGGTTTGATGCAATACCATTTGTCTATTTTTGCCTTTCTTGGCCTTGTTTTTGGGGTCATATTCCACATATCATTGCCTAGACCAATGTCATAGAAATTTAACTCTGTTTTATCCTAGTTGTTTACAGTTTCAGGCCTTATGTTTAAGTGTTTCATCTATTTTGAGTGGATTTTTGTATATGGTATGAGATAAAGGGCACAATTTCATTTTTCTGCATGTAGATATCCAGTTTTCCCAGCATCATTTATTGAAGAGATTGTCCTTTCTTTATCTTGTATTGGGCCTGCTTTCTAGGTCATTTTCAAAGCATGGAGGGGCCAATTTCTTTTCTTCAAAAATAAATTATAAAATTCAGCATTCTCATGATAGCTGAAGTTTGTTTGTTTGTTTGTTTTAAGAAAGGGTCTTACTCTGTCACCCTGGCTGGAGTGCAGTGGTATGACCTTGGCTCACTGCAACCTCTGCCTCCCAGGCTTAAGTGATACTCCCATCTCACCCCCCTGAGTAGCTGGAATTACAGGCGTGCACCACCATGCCTGGCTAACTTCTATTTTTTTTGTTGGGATGGAGTTTAGCCATGTTAGGTAGGCTGCTCTCAAACTCCTGACCTCAAGTGATCTGCTTGCCTCAGCTTCCCAAAATGCTGGGATTACAGACCTGAGCCACCATGATAGCTGATTTTATTGTCGATTCTAAAATGAAGACAGATAGCGATGAGCTGGTAAGTTCAGGGAAATGTTAAATACAAGCATATCTAGGGCCTCTAAATATAGTATTTGTATTTTTCAAGGTATCACATTCAGAGTTTAATTAACAAAGTCAACCAGGCTTAGATTTAAAGTTCATTCACGGTGGCAGAAGGACAGAAATAGTAGAAATAAGATATTAGATATTTAAAGACCACACTAAAAGATTCTTCAAAATGTTCATTTATTACTCATATTTCTTTCATTAAATGTATTAACCCACTAAATATTACTGATAAATGTCTCATTTTGAAGTTATAGAATAACTTTATTCATTCATGATTTAATATTGCAAGTTCAGCTCACATTTTCCAAAATATGATACCTTCAAAGTGAGCTCTAATTTAAAATAATTATCTCCCATATGCGATGTGTAAATAGGTAGGCTTATCTCAAAGGTTTTTTTAAAAAAGTCACATAAGAAAATACTAAGAAATGTGGACACAAAATAATTAAAATCCTATATTGTACAAAAAGTCTGTAATTTTAAAAGCTATCAGCTAGGGAAATATCCCTAGCAAATATCAGCTAGGGAAAATTCTGTAACATTTACTTTAAAAGAACATATTCTTTTTTACTGAAAGACTTGTAATTAATTTTAAAATGGCATATTTTTTCCATCAAAATATGAGGACATAGAAAATTACTAGACATTTACCAAAAAGAATGCAAATGATAATAGCATAAAAAATGTTATTATTCATCAAGAAATGTAAATAAAATAGAAAACTGCCATTGTTCACAATACTTGTAAAAGCAAGCAAACCTAAAGACAGTGCAATACAGTATTGTGACATATAAATTAGTACAAGCTTTCCAGAAAACAGTTGGTAATTAAAAACAAAATTCATGTTCTTTACATTTTAATACAATAAATTTTTAGGGAATGAAATATCAAGAAATACTCATATAAATGGATTTTTTTTATGATGGAGAGACTGGTTGAATACAAATGCTTTAAAGGAAATTTGCCAGAATATCAGTATTGGTTATAGATTTTTCAATCCCATTAAACAAATAATGGCCAAACTGTGGGCCAGGAACTAGTCAAATACTGTGGATACAGCAGTGCTCGAGATGATTCCTGCATTACAGAACTTACCTTCTAGTTGGAGCTGAAATTTAGTCTATTACATTCCATATGCTTTTTGCTATTTTCCAAATTTCTCCAGTGAATAAACTTTCTTGCATTACCAGAAATGCAGGTTACTTAATTCTAATAAAAAGATAAACATTTGTGCTATCTAAAGAACTATCATGTCATACTGAAATATTTGAAATAAACCATTCTCTGCTTTGGTCCTTTAGTGTTTTGACATTTATTGAATTGGGCCACAAAGGCCCTAGTTGTATACAAAAATATGACTGAATATTTTTCTAATTACTAGCATTATCTTGTCAAGCTGATAGATTTTCTAAAAGGAAATAACCTTTTCAATTTTTTTCTGACAAGCATTTTGAGAATGAGAAAATACATAAAAAGTTTCTGGAGAAATGTATTTTCCTCATCATGGATGCCACTGGATCATAAAAAAATCCTGAGTTTTACCTGAGATTTACACCATCTTCAATACATGCTACATCTGAAAGTAGGGGTGCTGGGGAGGAAGAAATGGGGTTATTCAGGGATACGTGGCACGCTGTTGCATAATTACCTGTTAAACCTGAGTGAAAGTTCTTAATCTTGTGTGTATCAGAATCGCCTAGAAAGCTTAATTTTAAAAAGATTTTCATGACCCGGCGTAAGAAATTGTGATTTAGGAGGTCTGTGGCTGAGCCGAGCCTGTGTACTTTTTTCAAGGTGATTCTGATGACACTGGACATATTAGAAAACACTGAGAATAAATACCTTCGGGTCTTCAAGCATATATCCCAGTAAACTTCAAGACATTAAATTATAGTTTTGAAATGCATCTCTAAAGAAACATTTCCCTTTAGTCTAGCTTTCAGATACATATCACATTTCTGCAGTGGGTTTCTAAGTCCTCTGCACAATTCTATGCTGAGCCTCTCTTGAAGGTCCACTTGGGGAGCTTTAACTACCTTTCTGGGCTCTCCATTTCTGAGTCTAATAGATTCAGACTGAATGGAAATGACTAGGTCACCTCTAGCAGTTGTTTTCTTTGAGGGTTTTCCTATTTGTTTCTCAAACTTGAGCAGTCTATGCTCAAGGGGAAAAATCTTTCAGGCTATTTGATTTCCAAACACTCCTATTTGACAAATACTAACCTGAGCAACTGCTACTTCCAATTGGAAGACATTTTCAGAGAATAAGGTATCACTGCAAAACAAAACAAAACAATAAAACAATTTTGGCTGTTCAATTAGCAAAACAAATTTCCTTGCATTCAGCATTGAAATGAAAAGATTAAAGTTAAAAACTCTCAGCATTTAGGGACCCCTAAATTAATGTATACGAATCCCTGTGGGTCCTCACATGTCAGGTTAAAGTCCATCTTAAATCTACTTTAATCATACTTCGATGTTCATGACCTTACCTTGGATACAATTATGAAAATCTTAACTCACACCCTGCTTCCTGATTCTACTCTATCTAATAAAGTGTTCACTTTCATCTTTCTTTGGCTCCAGGTCCTGTGGGTGTTCTTTCTGCTTGCTAATTGCTTTCAAATCTGCCTTTCTTAGCTGGTAACAGCAACTTAGATATAGATGCTTTACTTTTTCCTGGGAGGTGCACATTTTGTAGATGGAAGGTTTTGTTCTATTCAAAAGGAATGTCAGATATTAGCATGAGTTCAGAAAACATTTGTGGGGGCTTAAGTTTCCTCTGAACTCAACCTCCCTGAGGCTATTCTTTTTCCTGTGAAACCAATCCTGACTTTTAATATTCTTTAATACTTTGATAATATGGCAGTCACAAAAAATGCCCATAATAGACATGAAAATCTGTCTCTAAATACATTTATTTTTATTTTCCCCTTATAGTTTCTTAAACATACAAATATGAGTTTATATGAATAAAGTGTGTACATATTCCCATATTTTCTGTAAATTGCTGTAAAATTGAGATTACTTTCAAGTAATTTTTTTTTTTTTTTTTTTTTTTTTTTTTGAGACGGAGTCTCGCGCTGTTACCCAGGCTGGAGTGCTGTGGCCGGATCTCAGCTCACTGCAAGCTCCGCCTCCCGGGTTCACGCCATTCTCCTGCCTCAGCCTCCCGAGTAGCTGGGACTACAGGCGCCGCCACCTCGCCCGGCTAGTTTTTTGTAGTTTTAGTAGAGACGGGGTTTCACCGTGTTAGCCAGGATGGTCTCGATCTCCTGACCTCGCGATCCGCCCGTCTCGGCCTCCCAAAGTGCTGGGATTACAGGCTTGAGCCACCGCGCCCGGCCACTTTCAAGTAATTTTTGCATGAACTATTTAAATTGTGTAAGAATTATGCTTGTTATATCATGGAGACATGAGACAATAGAGGCATGTGTCATGTTGAAAAACTGTACTAGGATTAAAAAGCGAGAAAACGGCTGCACTAGGTAATGAAACACCGGAGATTTGGTTTGTAAACTCAGACATTGGTACACTTAAATGTACTTTGTGATTTTATTCCTCAAATAGCTTGCTTTTGTTTTATTTTGAAAGTTTTTT
>NW_016806092.1:762628-765829 GCF_001698545.2 Rhinopithecus bieti
AAAAAAAAAAAAGAAGAGGGTCAAGTGGAAAGTGAACTGGATTAAGTCTGGATTAAGTCCTGCCCCTATGTGAGAGCAGGACAGTCATTTCACCCAGACTCTCCCAACCATACACTTGTCCAGCTTGCAATTATGGAGTCACGAAATTTCATAGTTGATAGAGAAATCACATATTGTCTAATATAGCCCCCATTTTTACAGATGAGGGATCTGAGGCCCAGAGGGGCCAGGTAATTTGCTGTAATTAAGAGTAAAACTTTGCAACAAATCCTCATCCCATTTCTTAATTGTATGCTTTTGCTATTGCCCTTATATTTCTATAGTGTGCAACACAATTCTTTTTTTTTTTCTTTTTTTTTTTGAGACGGAGTCTCGCTCTGTGGCCCAGGCTGGAGTGCAGTGGCCGGATCTCAGCTCACTGCAAGCTCCGTCTCCCAGGTTTACGCCATTCTCCTGCCTCAGCCTCCCGAGTAGCTGGGACTACAGGCGCCCGCCACCGCGCCCGGCTAGTTTTTTGTATTTTTTAGTAGAGACGGGGTTTCACTGTGTTAGCCAGGATGGTCTTGATCTCCTGACCTCGTGATCCGCCCGTCTCGGCCTCCCACAGTGCTGGGATTACAGGCTTGAGCCACCGCGCCCGGCCGCAACACAATTCTAATACTTCTGAGCTCATGTTGTATGCCCTCAACTATGTGTGGATGGAATTTAATAACATCCTTATTTAACCGATGTGAAAACTGAGGAAGTTAGATTCATTCAAAGCCCTATGCTTTGTAGGACTAGAAGCACATTCCTCTTTCTTCTTTATGGTAGTCCCTCTTATTGAGTGAGCAATGCTTCTAAGTCTGTCACCCGAACTATTGTGAAGGTTGCCATATTTGGAAATGTTTAGATTTCCTTCAAATGTCGTTTGTCATCACCAAAATTCGTGTTGATGTTTCATTGCCTGTGTGGCAGGTTTAGGAGGTGACACCTAGTGGGAGGTTTTTGGGTCATGGGGACAGATCCCTCACGAATGGATTGATGCCATCTAGTGGTAATGAGTGAGTTCTTACTCTCACAGGGGTGGATTAGTTTTCACAACAGCAATGACTTATAAAGTGAGGTTGCTCCTTGTGTTTGGCCCTGTGTGCACACCTACTCACCTTTCTACTTCTCCATAGCTTGACACAGCACATGACCCTTACCAGAAGTCAAGCAGATGCTAGTGCCATGCTCTTGGCCTTCATGTCCTTCAGAATCATGAGCAAAATAAACCCCTTTTCATCATAAATTACCCAACCCAAGTATTCAGTTATAGTAACAAAGTACTCTAAGATGTTTCCCTTTTAATATTTTGGAAAATAACATGTACTCCATCTGATTCTGAAACTTAGAGACAGTTCTTTACAGAATTAGAAAAAGCTATTTTAAAATTCATGTGGAATCACTAAAGAGCCCATATAGCCAAGACAATCCTAAGCAAAAAGAACAAAGCTGGATGCATCATGCTACCCAACTTCAAACTATACTACAAGGCTACAGTAACTAAAACAGAATGATACTGGTACAAAAACAGACACATAGACCAATAGAACAGAATATGGAACTCAGAAATAAGAACGCACATTTACAATCATCTGATCTTTGACAAACCTGACAAAACCAAGCAATGGGGAAAGGATTCCCTATTTAATAACTGGCACTGAGAGAACTGGTTAGCCATATGCAGAAGATTGAAACTGGACCATTTTCTTATACCATATACAAAAATTAACTCAAGATAGATTAAATACTTAAATGTAAAACCCAAAACTATAATCCTAGAAGAAAATCTAGGGAATACCATACAGGACATTAGGCACCGGCAAAGATTTCCTGACAAAAATGCCAAAAGCAGTTGCAATAAAAGCAAAGATTGACAAAGGCAATCTAATTAAACTAAAGAGCATCAGCACAGCAAAAGTATCATTTGCACAATCAGAGTGAACAGACAACCTACAGAATGGGAGAAAATTTTTGCATTCTGTCCATCTGACAAAGGTCTAGTATCCAGTATCTACAAGGTACTTAAACAAATTTACAAGTAAAAAACGACTCCATTAAAAAGTGGGCAAAGGACATGAACAGACACTTCTCAAAAGAAGATATTTATACAGCCAACAAATACATTAAAAGCTCAACATCAATTGATCATTAGAGAAATGCAAATCAAAACCACAATGAGATACCATCTCATGCCAGTCAGAATGGTGATTATTAAAAAGTCAATAAACAACAGATGCTGGCAAAGTTGCAGAGAAATAGAAACACTTTCACACTGTTGGTGGGAATGTAAATTAGTTCAACCATTGTGGAAGACAGCGTGGTGATCCCTCGAAGGTCTCGAACCAGAAATGCCATTTGACCCAGCAATCCATTACTGAATATATACCTAAGGGAATATCAATCATTCTGTTATAAAGATACATGCACATGTATGTTCATTACAGCAGTATTCACAATACCAAAGATATGGAACCAACCCAAATGCCCATCAGTGATAGAATAGATAAAGAAAATGTGGTACATATACACCATGAAATACTATGCAGCCATAAACAGGAATGAGATCATGTCCTTTGCAAGGACATGGATGGAGCTGGAAGCTATTATCTTCAGCAAACTAATGCAGGAACAGAAAGCCAAACACTGCCTGTTCTCACTTAAAAGTGAGAGCTGAATGATGAGAACACATGGACACAGGGAGGGGAACAACACACATGGGCCCGTCAGGGGAGTGGAGGGAGGAAAAATAGCTAATGCATGCTGGGCTTAATACCTAGGTGATGGGTTGATAGGTGCAGCAAACCACCCTGGCACATATTTGCCTATGCAACAGACCTGCACATCCTGTACATATACCCCATAACTTAAAATAAAATTTAAAAAATCAACTAAATAAAAAAATCTAGATTGAAAATAAATATACATACATGCCTTTCTAGTAGTTAAAATTAATAGGCTTTGCCATTCTGGAAATATCTGACATTCTAAAATTTGAGTATAACCTTGTCAGTATCTTTCGGGAGATAAAAATGTGATTAGTTGACATTTTTAAAACTTAAGATAGATTGGAAGAATAAAAAAATTAAATATTAAAAAGATGATTCATTGACATGATTTTTAAAACTTAGATTACTTGGAAGAATGAAAAAGAAATAATTTTTTAAAAAATTTAGG
>NW_016806092.1:767677-772125 GCF_001698545.2 Rhinopithecus bieti
CTTCTTTTTTTTTTTTTTTTTTAATTAAAGTTCCAGGGTACATGTGCACAACGTGCATGTTTGTTACATATGTACACATGTGGCATGTTGGTGTGCTGCACCCATTAACTCATCATTTACATTAGGTATATCTCCTAATGCTATCCCTCCCCCTTCCCCCCTCCCCATGACAGACCCTGGTGTGTGACATTCCCCACCCTGTGTCCAAGTGTTCTCATTGCTCAATTCCCACCTATGAGTGACCATATGCGGTATTTGGTTTTCTGTCCTTGGAATAGTTTGCTCAGAATGATGGTTTCCAGCTTCATCCATGTCCCTACAAAGGACATGAACTCATCCTTTTTTATGGCTGCATAGTATTCCATGGTGTATATGTGCCACATTTTCTTAATCCAGTCTACCATTGATGGACATTTGGGTTGGTTCCAAGTCCTTGCTATTGTGAATAGTGCCTCAATAAACATACATGTGCATGTGTCTTTATAGCAGCATGATTTATAATGCTTTAAGTATATACCCAGTAATGGGATGGCTGCGTCAAATAGTATTTCTAGTTCTAGATCCTTGAGGAATTGCCACACTGTCTTCCACAATGGTTGAATGAGTTTACAGTCCCACTAACAGTGTAAAACTGTTCCTTGACTTCTAATACTATAGATAAACTTTGCTGCTTTGGAACTTGAAAAAATTTTTTAGCCCCTGTACTATTCATAGACATTTGCGTAATGGTTTCAGCTTTGGGCTGTGTGAATGGTGCTGCTATGAACAATCTAATAGATTTCATTTTGGTGAACATATGCATACATTTCTTTTAGGTTTGTAAGAGTACAATTACTGTGTCATAGGTTATAAATATTTAGAGCTGTAATAGAGACTACTAAACAGATTTCTGAAGTCATCATATCACTTTATATGCCTAGCAGCAATATATAAGAAGAACAAATCACTTTGAAAAGTTTTTACTTCTGGTAGCTCACTTCTTTAAATAGTATCTCTGTCTTTAGAGATACTTTATTTACTTTACTCTGCACATTTATTTACTTATTTGCTCTGTAAATAAATAAAGACTTTACTCTGTCTTTAGAGATACTTTAAAGCTTTTTTAAGCTTTAAAATAATAAACTTGTTCTGTTCACTTACCCAGCACCCCAGCTTGTCTCTCTTCACCTTCCTCAAAAAATAATGGTTAAATTATCTTTGCTTGGTAATATTTGTAAATTAACAATCTTTTATGTCTTCTTGCTTCGTCAACTTAATAAGCAGTTTCCCTTGTCTCTCTGTTCTATGTAATTACAAGTGACTCTATATCCTTTTGTTAATTTCCGTTGCCTATATTTTTAAATCCCTTTTTTAAATTTTGAAATAATGTTAGATTTACAGGAACACACAAAGATAGTACAGTCTTCCCTATTAACATATTATATAACCATGATACTTTTGTCAAAACTAAAAGCCAACATTGGTACATTACTGTCAATTGCAGACTTTATTTGTATTTCGCCAGTTTTTCTGCTATGTACCCCTTCTGTTCTCTTCCACGTTCCAATCCAGGATACTACAAGTCACTTAGCCGCCATATTTCCTGATTTTCCTCTGGTGTATGACAGTTTCTCAGTCTTTCCTTGTTTTCAATGACCGTAATGGTTTTCAGTCCCCCAGGGTTTCCATCCCCTAATGTACTGCATATAGTCACTTTCCACTGGGTGTGGGCTGGACATGTGAATGTGATGGGAGAGCCTCCAGGAGCACTCTCAAGTCATTGGCTACTCTAACCTTAGGTCATTCTTGGCTTCTACTGGGAGGGCTGGCTTCTACTTCCACTTAGGCTCCCCCATGGTATTACTTTTTCATCAACGTACTTCCATGTACTCTTAGACTTTGAGAAAAATGTGAAAGACTGATCTCCCCATGTACATCCACACTTCTAAGTTTATTCATTTTTGTGTTCCCTTATTGCTTCAGAAAGGAGGAGGACAGGTAAGCATATGTGCACATTTTAAAACTAGCAACAAAGAGCTCCCTTTCAAATCATAACTTGTCACTGCCAATTCCAGGCTAACTCATTAGCCTCATGCCTTTGTAGTTCTTTTTCTGTTAAACCCATCTATAGCCAATGTTCTTATATGTGTATGTTTTGCAGTGGTAGTAGTTACAGGACCAGGTTTTAAACCTGGCTCTGGAATGATCTGATGTATCACTTTAGGGGAGTTGCTTAAAATGTGTGCCTCGGCCAGGACATAATTAAGATTATTACTGTTGTCTGCTTCATAGAGTAATCTGAGAACGACTTCATGCATTTTCACTGCCATTGCATTTCTAAAACTGTCTTATGATTTTAAAATAAGCTTCTCTGTCATAAAAACCATAAGCAGACACAGAAGAATGCCAGAAGGCAGAGGTAAACTGAGTTCACCTTCCAATGTTCCATCAACACATCTTGAAAATTCTTCATCATTCTCACTGGCGAGTAATTCCTGTCTAACATCCAGGATACTAGTCTTAGGGGCCAAGAAGGAAGAAGAGCAGCAATATAACTTTCTAAATCCTGCCCCTTGATATAACTTATTCTCAGTGTTGATTTCATTATGATTTCTTTTTATAATTCTGTTGACTAAATAATAACTTGATGAATCATTGCATAATTAATTAACCGTGAAACAGCAGGGTGCATTTTCTGGACTTTCTCAAGTAGGCAGGACACGTTTTTATTCCATTTGTTTTGATAGTAGAAAGGTGTCTAAATGGGGAGAATTTTTCTTGCTCTATCTTTTCATAGAAGAACTATATAGGGAGAAATAGAGAACTTGTATCACAAATATCTCAGTTTTATTAGTAACCTTTAAAATTTTACAGACAATTGACCAAAGAAAAGTACAATCTTTAAATGTTCCTTTATGTGTTTCCAAGGTTTGGATTAACTAAATGAATCATTTCCATCTTGGTCTGGGTTCTGTCTCTGGCAGAGACACTAAAGGATTGTTGTGGGAGGGCTTGGTTATTGTCCTTGCTTTTCATCTCAGAAATTTCGTTGAAGAGCCAAAATACACTGATTCCCTAAATATCCCATGTCAATGTCAGCATATATATGTATATCCAAAACTTTCATATTAAATTTTTTTCATCATTAATTAAGGAAAAAAGTTCTGTAAACCTACTACTGCTTATAAAGTAGTTCTATTTTTAAGCATTTTACAAGGCACAGACCAGGTGTTCTGTTAGTTGGAGTTTTTGTCCTTTTTCCTTTCATGTGTGTTTCCTTCTTGATTATTTTGTGCCATGAGCCCATACCCAATCCATTAAAGAGTCCTGAATTTTTAATCTGTTTTTTATGTAGCAGGAAGCATTGCTTTTATTCTTTTTCATCTTTCTGGTTGGCCCTCTATAAATCTACAAGCACCTTTTATGGTTTTCTTTAGCATAATAACCACAGTTGCATGTAAGTTCCAAGCTGTAGATATGCCACATCTTTAAACGCAGAATAGGATTATATTTTCTGTTTTGTTTCTAGCACTATCTCTGAGCTATGTCTGGCATTTTGTAAGCTTTTGTGACCACTGTCCTATGTCGGTTTCAGACATCGGGAAACATGGCGGCGAGTGCCCTGTCCTGGACTCTGAATGATAATGGGTTCTGTAGTTGGATTCCCTTCCCACTAATTATATTACTATGCACACTAACTTCACCTTACCTGAACTGTTTATGCCTGTCCCTATAGACTTTAGAGTACTCCTTCTTACCCTGAGAAGTTTGATATTTCATGTGGACATCTACAAACTGAAATAAATAGTCAATAACACTATTTTTGACAGATTGTGAGAAGGCTTTTCTTCTTGCTGCCTCTCCTAGAGATGTGCCTGTTTTTGTTTTCCTTTTAGTTTTATCCTTGTACAAGTTATTCACAATAAAAATGTCTTCTCATTCTCCACTTTGAGTTTATAAGGGCCATTATGGGTAGAACCGTGTTAATGGTTTCTGAAAACAGATTACCACCACTGCCTCCTCCCATTGCCTCCCTCCCCTATTCTTCCAACATTTGTTTAACTATTATGTAGTACCTCTTGTTTTCCTAGAAGTTTACATTTACCAAAACTATTTGAATTCTTCATTGATCAATGAAAAGAAAGGGCTAAAAACTGGTAAGATGAGAATGGAAATAGAAAGTCAATCTCCTACCCAATACTCAATTTAGTTTAAGAAGACACCGTTATGTTTTACAACTTAGTTTCTCCTGACCCCTTCAAAGCTAGGAAGCTCAAATTGTCATTTAAACATTCTCCCAACATTGGGTAAAGTAGTAAGGACTGTTCCATCGTATCAAGAGAATATATGCCCTTATATACCTAAGCAAGTCATTCCAATGCCCTGGAATGTGTCTACAAAGAGTCAAAACATATCTAATTTAATTTCTTTTTTTTTTTTTTTTTTTTTTTTTTTTTTTTTTTTTTTTT
>NW_016806092.1:775974-787224 GCF_001698545.2 Rhinopithecus bieti
AAAAACACACACCAAATTATAAAGACCATCCACACTATGAAGAAACTGTATCAACTAAGGGGCAAAATAACCAGCTAACATCTTAATGAAAGGATCATATTCCCACATAAAATATTAACCTTAAATGAAAATGGGCTAAACGCCCTAACAAAAGACATAGACTGGCAAATTAGATAAAGAGTGAAGACCCATTGATGTGCTGTATTCCAAAGACCCACGTCATGTGCAAAGACACACATAGGCTCAAAATAAAGGGATGGAGGAATATTCATGAAGCAAATAGAAAGCAAAACAAAACAAAACAAAAAAGCAGGGGTTGCAATCCTAGTCTCTGATAAAACAGACTTTAAACCAACAAAGATCAAAAGAGACAAAGAAGGCCATTACATAATGGTAAAGGGATCAATTCAACAGGAAGAGCTAACTCTCCTAAATATATATTCACTCAATACAGGAGCACCCAGACTCATAAAGCAAGTCCTTAGAGACCTATAAAGAGACTTAGATTCCCACACAATAATAGTGGGAGTTAACACCACACTGTCAATATTAGACAGATCAATGATACAGAAAATTAACGATAATATTCAGGACTTGAACTCCGCTCTGGTCCAAGGAGACCTAATAGACATCTACAGAACTCTCCACCGCAAATCACCAGAATACACATTCTTCTCAGCACCACATCACACTTATTCTAAAATTGAACACATAATTGGAAGTAAAACACTCCTCAGCAAATGCCAAAGAATGGAAATCATAAAAAACAGTCTCTCAGAGCACAGTGCAACCAAATTAGAACTCAGGATTAAGAAACTCACTAAAAACTGAACAACTACATGGAAACTGAATGACCTGCCCCTGAATGACTACTGGGTAAATAACAAAATTAAGATAGAAATAAATAAGTTCTTTGAAACCAATGAGAACAAACACACAACATACCAGAACCCCTGGAACACATCTAAAGCAGTGTTTTATAGCACTAAATGCCCATTTCCTGCATAAGAGAATGCAGGAAAATCTAAAATCCACACTCTAACATCACAATTAAAAGAACTAGAGAAGCGAGAGCAAACAAATTCAAAAGCTAGCAGAAGACAAGAAATAAGGTCAGAGCAGAACTGAAGGAGATAGAGACATGAAAACCCTTCAAAAAAAATAAGTGAATACAGGAGATAGCTTTTGAAAAGATCAAAAAAAATAGATAGACCACTAAGCCAGACTAATGAAGAAAAGAGAG
Organism: Rhinopithecus bieti; assembly: GCF_001698545.2. NCBI lineage: Eukaryota > Metazoa > Chordata > Mammalia > Primates > Cercopithecidae > Rhinopithecus > Rhinopithecus bieti. Next base: position 777,218 of record NW_016806092.1, read on the forward strand.
AAGAATCAAATAGATGCAACACAAAATGATAAAGGGGATATTACCACTGATTTCACAAAATACAAATTATCATCAGAGAATACTATAAATACCTCTATGCAAATAAACTAGAAAATCTAGAAGAAATGGTAAATTCCTGGACACATACACCCTCCCAAGTCTAAACCAAAAGAAGTCGAATCCCTGAATAGACCAATTACAAGTTCTGAAATTGAGGCAGCAATTAATAGGCTACCAACAAAAGAAAATTGAGGACCAGATGGATTCACAACCGAATTCTACCATAGGTACAAAGAGGAGATGGTACCATTTCTTCTGAAACGATTCCAAACAATAGAAAAGAGGGACTCCTCCTTATTTCATTTTATGAGGCCAGCATCATCCTGATATCAAAACCTGGCAGAGACACAACAAAAAAAAAATTTCAGGTCAATATCCCTGATGAACATTGATGCAAAATACTCAATAAAATACTGGCAAACCGAATCCAGCAGCACACTGAAAAGCTTGTCTGCCATGATCAAGTCGGCTTCATCCCTGGGATGCAAGGCTGGTTCAACATACACAAATCAATAAACGTAATCCATCACACAAACAGAACCAATAACAAAACTATATGATGATCTCAATAGATGCAGAATAGGCCTTCAACAAAATTCAACACCCCTTTATGCTAAAACTCTGAATAAAGTAGGTATTGATGGAAAGTATCTGAAAATAATAAGAGCTACTTACGACAAACCCACAGCCGGTATCATACAGAAAGGGCAAAACCTGGAAGCATTCACTTTGAAAACCGGCACAAGGATGCCCTCTGTCACCACTCCAATTCAATATGAAATTGGAAGTTCTGGTCAGAGCAATCAGGCAAGAGAAAGAAATAAAGCGTATTCAAATAAGAAGAGAGGAAGTCAAATTGTCTCTGTTTGTAGAGGACATGACTGTATATTTAAAAAACTCCATTGTCTCATCCCCAAAACTCCTTAAGCTAATAAGCAACTTCAGCAAAGTCTCAGGATACAAAATCTATGTGCAAAAGTCATAAGCATTCCTATACACCAAGAACAGACAAACAGAGAGCCAAATCATGAGTGAACTCCCATTCACAATTGCTACATAGAGAATTAAATATCTAGGAATACACACACCTTACAGGGGATGTGAAGGACCTCTTCAAGGAGAACTACAAACCACTGCTCAAGGAAATAAGAGAGGACACAAACAAATGGAAAAGCATTCCATGCTCATGTGTAGGATGAATAAATGTTGTGAAAATGGCCATACTGCCCAAAGCTATTTATAGATTCAATGCCATCCCCATCAAGCTACCATTGACTTTCTTCACAGAATTAGAAAAAAACTACTTTAAATTTCATATGGAACCAAAAAAGAGTGCACATAGCCAAGACAATCCTAAGCAATAAGAACAAAGCTGGAGGCATCATGCTACCTGACTTCGAACTATACTACAAGGCTACAGTAACCAAAACAGCATGCTACTGGTACCAAAACAGTATATAGACCAAAGGAACAGAACAGGAGCCTCAGAAATAACATCACAATTCTGCAACCATCTGATCTTTGACAAACCTGACAAAAAACAAGCAATGGGGAATGGATACCCTATTTAATAAATGGTGTTGGGAAAGAAAACTGGCTAGCCATATGCAGAAAACTGAAACTGGACCCCTTCCTTACACCTTATACAAAATTAACTCAAGGTGGATTAAAGACTTAAACATAAGAGCTAAAACCATAAAACCCTAGAAGAAAACCTAGGCAATACCATTCAAGACATAGGCATGGGCATAGACTTCATGACTAAATCACCAAAACAATGGCAACAGAAGCCATAATAGACAAATGGGATCTAATTAAACTAAAGAGCTTCTACACAGCAAAACAAACTATCATCAGAGTGAACAGGCAACCTACAGAATGGGAGAAAAAATTTTGCAATCTGTCCATCTGACAAAGGGCTAATATCGAGAATTTACAAATAACTTAAACAAATTTACAAGGAAAAAAAAACCCCATCAAAATGTGGGTGAAGGATATGAACAGACATTTCTCAAAAGAAGACATTTATGCAGCCAACAAACATATGAAAGAAAGCTCATCATCACTGGTCATTAGAGAAATGCAAATCAAAACCACAATGAGATACCATGCTATGTAGTTAGAATGGCGATCATTAAAAAGTCAGGAAACAACANGCCACCGCGCCCAGCCTTTAATTTCTAATAACTGCATTTTAAATCTGCTCTCAGTTAAGTTTTATGTTTAATCATAATCATCTATGTTCTTATTGTAGCTTATGTGAAAGCCTTTTAAGATAAAAAGTTATGAGCACAGATTTCAGAAGAGTACCTTTAGGATACTACTGGTGATTGATATGTTTTAGGATGATCTAAGCAGACTACGTTCTTGGGCCAAGAGTCTTAAACCCTTCGTGTAGTTTTATAAATAACATTTATGTTCTGCATGTTGTTTGGTGTCATGATAACCCGACAAGATGCTGAAAATACTTGTGGTTTTTTTTTTTTTTTTTTTTTAACAAAACTATTGACATTTTGTCTACTTTGAAGAAGATAAACATCATTCAGCCTTTTGAAAGAACCATGGGAACATTTGATTTGGGGGCTTCTTGAGAAAGGGTCATATAAATGAATTGTACTCAATGAACGCTTATTTGCTGTCTTCTGTGTACAAAGCACTGTGTTGGCTACAAGGATTACAGAGATAATATTATCCTTGATCTCTAAACTGCATGTAGTCTAGTAGAAGAAATAAGAATAAAGTAGAACATAAGAACTCTATGGAAGTACAAAGTTCCATGAAAACAATGAAAAAGGAGCTATTATTTCCAGTTGTAGGCTCCCTAAAGCCGCAAGAAGCCTGCATTTGCACTAAATTGTTGCCATTTGTTAGCAGCCATCTCTACCTTGGGGAAGTAGAGAATGGAACATATCATATTTCTCTTGTCTTTTCCCACCAAATCAACCTCTATTCTTTTTTCCGTCTTAAGTTTTCTGCCCTGTACAGTTAGTTCTAAAGAACTAATTTTGTACATCTGGAATTCCTCATTAAACTGGATACAGGATATCAAGGATAAGATGGGTCTTAAACTTTTTGTACTTTGTGGACAAGCCAATAAATGTCTTTGCCACTCAGCCAAGAATTCATCATATTTTTTTCAAAGAATTCTTGAAATAAACATGAGGATAATTAAAATGCATAATTTTAGAAAAAGGGCTTAGACTTGTTTTAAACTTGAGTTCCTAAGTCAAGCTTACATTATTTACTGTGAAGTTAAGTGACAGAAGGGTGATGAACATGGGTGTGTTTCTGTGATGAAGATCACAACGATGATGTCACTGCTCATCACTTTAAAAGGCACACCCTATTTGCTAGGTACATAAAACTTTGTCCTGATGTCTGCTGATATTTCAGTGTCATCTACTTCCTTTATCATATATTCACCCTCATTCCTGTCCTATTTTTTATCATAATTTAGAGGGGCTAAAGAAGGGAAAATTGAAACCAAAGAAGTGTGAAGACCTGGAGTCGGGGTGAGGGTGTGTCAAACAAGGAGAAGACCAAATGTCCAGCTGGTTCCACATGAAGATGCCAGGTTATTTTTTTAATTGACAAACAAAACTTGAATATATTTATTGTGTACAACATGACATTTTGAAATATGTATACATATACATTGTAGAATGGCTTAATTGAGCTAATTAACACATATCAAATTACATATCATTTTTGTGATGAGGACACTTAAAAATTTACTCAGTGATTTTCAAAGTACAATACATTGTTATCAACTGTAGTCAACACCTTGTACAAGAGATCTCTTAAACTCATTCCATCTGTTTAACTGAAATTTTGTATCCTTTGACCAACATCTCTTTAACCTAACACTCCTACCAGTCCCTGGTAACCATCATTTTACTGTTTTCTAATCTATTCGACTTTTTTAGTTTCCATATAAACATGAGATCATGTGGTATTTGTCATTCTGTTTCTGGCCTGTTTCACTTAACATAATGTCCTCCAGGTTCATTCATGTCAGTCCAAATGGCAGAATTTCCTCCTTTTTAAAGTCTGAGTAGTATTCCATTTGTATATAAACCACATTATCTTTATCCACTTAACCATTCATGTACACAATTTGGTTTCATATCTTAGCTATTGTGAATAATGCTGAAATGAATATGGGAGTGCAGACATTTCTTTGACATACTGATTTTGTTTCTTTTGATTATATACCCAGTAACGGGATGCAGAAACTTATGGTAGTTCTGTTTTAATTTTACGCAGAACCCCATATTCTTTTCCATAATGGCTATACTAATTTACATTCCCACCAACAGTGTGCAAGCATTCCATTTTCTCCATATCCTCACTCTTATCTTTTGTCTATTTGATAAAAACTATTCTAATGGATGATATCTCATTGTAGTTTTAGTTTGCATTTTCTTGATTAATGATGTTAAGCATTTTTATATACCTATTGACCATTTGTATGTTGTCTTTTGAAAAATATCTATTCAAGTCCTTTACCCATGTTTATTAATTTTTTTCATTTTTGAACAGGTTTATTGAGGTGTATTTGCTATATAATAACCCTTACATATATAAAGTAAATGATTTGATAGTTTTTGCATACGTATACACTTATAAAACCACCATCACAACCACGATAATAAACATATCTGTCACTCCCCCAAGGCTCCTGCCCTTTGTAACCTGCCCCTCCAAACATGCTCCCCCATCCTCAGGCCTACTCTGGTCTCCTTTCTGTCACTACTGATTAGTTTGCTTTTTCTAGAACGTTCTGTAAACAGAATCACCCAGTGTATATTCTATCTTGTAGTGTTTCTTTCACTCAGAATTGTTTGGAGACATATCCATGTTGTTGTGAGTATCATTAGTATGTTCCTTTTTATTCCTGAGTAGCATTCTACTATACAAATATACCTCCATTTGTCTATCCAGTTATCTGTTTATGGACACTTGGGTACTTTGCAATTTGGGCTACCGTGAACATTATGCATACATCACTGTATGGACATGTGTCTTCATTTCCTCTTAGTCTGTCTGAGCTCCATGCCTAGGGATTTTTGGAATTGCTGGGTCATGTGATAAGTTCTATTCAATACATTAGAGAAATTGCTCAGGTGTTTCTCAAGTGGCTGCACCATTTTCTGTCTCCACCATCAGCTTGTGAGGGTTCTAATTTCTTCATGTCCTCACCAACACTGTTATTGTCGGTTTTATGTTTATTATTGCTTTTGTGGACATGCTAGTGGGTGCAGTGATATCTTGCTGTGGTTCTTATATGCGTTTCCTTAGTAACGATGCTGAGCATTGTTTGAAGGCCGCATTGCCATGATTACATCTTCTTTGGTGAACTGTCCACTGAAATATCTTGCACTTTTTTAAAATTATACTTTAAGTTTTGCAGTACATGTGCAGAACATGCAGGTTTGTTCCATAGGTATACACGTGCCATGGTGGTTTGCTGCACCCATCAACCTGTCACATATATTAGGTATTTGTCCTAATGCTATCCCTCCCCTAGCCCCCAACCCTCTGAAAGGCCCTGGTGTATGATGGTTCCCTCCCTGTGTCCATGTGTTCTCATTGTTCAACTCCCAGTAATGAGTGAGAATATGTGGTGTTTGGTTTCCTTTTCTTGTGCTAGTTTGCTGAGAACGATGGTCTCCAGCTTCATCCATGTCCCTGCAAAGGACATGAACTCATCCTTTTTTATGGTTGCATAGTATTCCATGGTGTATATGTGCCACATTTTCTTTATCCAGTCTATCATTGACGGGTTGGTTCCAAGTCTTTGCTATTGTGAACAGTGCTGCAGTAAACATATGTGTGCATGTGTCTTTACAGTAGAATGATTTGTAATCCCTTGGGTATATACCCAGTAATGGGATTGCTGGGTCAAATGGTATTTCTGGTTCTAGATCCTTGAGGAATCACCACACTGTCTTCCACAATTGTTGAACTAGTTTACAGTCCCACCAGCAGTGTAAAAGTGTTCCTATTTGTCCACATCCTCTCCAGCATCTGTTGTTTCCTGACTTTTTAATGATCGCCATTCTAACTACATAGCATGGTATCTCATTGTGGTTTTGATTTGCATTTCTCTAATGACCAGTGATGATGAGCTTTCTTTCATATGTTTGTTGGCTGCATAAATGTCTTCTTTTGAGAAATGTCTGTTCATATCCTTCACCCACATTTTGATGGGGTTTTTTTTTCCTTGTAAATTTGTTTAAGTTATTTGTAAATTCTCGATATTAGCCCTTTGTCAGATGGACAGATTGCAAAATTTTTTCTCCCATTCTGTAGGTTGCCTGTTCACTCTGATGATAGTTTGTTTTGCTGTGTAGAAGCTCTTTAGTTTAATTAGATCCCATTTGTCTATTATGGCTTCTGTTGCCATTGTTTTGGTGATTTAGTCATGAAGTCTATGCCCATGCCTATGTCTTGAATGGTATTGCCTAGGTTTTCTTCTAGGGTTTTTATGGTTTTAGCTCTTATGTTTAAGTCTTTAATNTTCACCCACATTTTGATGGGGTTTTTTTTTCCTTGTAAATTTGTTTAAGTTATTTGTAAATTCTCGATATTAGCCCTTTGTCAGATGGACAGATTGCAAAATTTTTTCTCCCATTCTGTAGGTTGCCTGTTCACTCTGATGATAGTTTGTTTTGCTGTGTAGAAGCTCTTTAGTTTAATTAGATCCCATTTGTCTATTATGGCTTCTGTTGCCATTGTTTTGGTGATTTAGTCATGAAGTCTATGCCCATGCCTATGTCTTGAATGGTATTGCCTAGGTTTTCTTCTAGGGTTTTATGGTTTTAGCTCTTATGTTTAAGTCTTTAATCCACCTTGAGTTAATTTTGTATAAGGTGTAAGGAAGGGGTCCAGTTTCAGTTTTCTGCATATGGCTAGCCAGTTTTCTTTCCCAACACCATTTATTAAATAGGGTATCCATTCCCCATTGCTTGTTTTTTGTCAGGTTTGTCAAAGATCAGATGGTTGCAGAATTGTGATGTTATTTCTGAGGCTCCTGTTCTGTTCCTTTGGTCTATATACTGTTTTGGTACCAGTAGCATGCTGTTTTGGTTACTGTAGCCTTGTAGTATAGTTCGAAGTCAGGTAGCATGATGCCTCCAGCTTTGTTCTTATTGCTTAGGATTGTCTTGGCTATGTGCACTCTTTTTTGGTTCCATATGAAATTTAAAGTAGTTTTTTTCTAATTCTGTGAAGAAAGTCAATGGTAGCTTGATGGGGATGGCATTGAATCTATAAATAGCTTTGGGCAGTATGGCCATTTTCACAACATTTATTCATCCTACACATGAGCATGGAATGCTTTTCCATTTGTTTGTGTCCTCTCTTATTTCCTTGAGCAGTGGTTTGTAGTTCTCCTTGAAGAGGTCCTTCACATCCCCTGTAAGGTGTGTGTATTCCTAGATATTTAATTCTCTATGTAGCAATTGTGAATGGGAGTTCACTCATGATTTGGCTCTCTGTTTGTCTGTTCTTGGTGTATAGGAATGCTTATGACTTTTGCACATAGATTTTGTATCCTGAGACTTTGCTGAAGTTGCTTATTAGCTTAAGGAGTTTTGGGGATGAGACAATGGAGTTTTTTAAATATACAGTCATGTCCTCTACAAACAGAGACAATTTGACTTCCTCTCTTCTTATTTGAATACGCTTTATTTCTTTCTCTTGCCTGATTGCTCTGACCAGAACTTCCAATTTCATATTGAATTGGAGTGGTGACAGAGGGCATCCTTGTGCCGGTTTTCAAAGTGAATGCTTCCAGGTTTTGCCCTTTCTGTATGATACCGGCTGTGGGTTTGTCGTAAGTAGCTCTTATTATTTTCAGATACTTTCCATCAATACCTACTTTATTCAGAGTTTTAGCATAAAGGGGTGTTGAATTTTGTTGAAGGCCTATTCTGCATCTATTGAGATCATCATATAGTTTTGTTATTGGTTCTGTTTGTGTGATGGATTACGTTTATTGATTTGTGTATGTTGAACCAGCCTTGCATCCCAGGGATGAAGCCGACTTGATCATGGCAGACAAGCTTTTCAGTGTGCTGCTGGATTCGGTTTGCCAGTATTTTATTGAGTATTTTGCATCAATGTTCATCAGGGATATTGACCTGAAATTTTTTTTTTGTTGTGTCTCTGCCAGGTTTTGATATCAGGATGATGCTGGCCTCATAAAATGAAATAAGGAGGAGTCCCTCTTTTCTATTGTTTGGAATCGTTTCAGAAGAAATGGTACCATCTCCTCTTTGTACCTATGGTAGAATTCGGTTGTGAATCCATCTGGTCCTCAATTTTCTTTTGTTGGTAGCCTATTAATTGCTGCCTCAATTTCAGAACTTGTAATTGGTCTATTCAGGGATTCGACTTCTTTTGGTTTAGACTTGGGAGGGTGTATGTGTCCAGGAATTTACCATTTCTTCTAGATTTTCTAGTTTATTTGCATAGAGGTATTTATAGTATTCTCTGATGATAATTTGTATTTTGTGAAATCAGTGGTAATATCCCCTTTATCATTTTGTGTTGCATCTATTTGATTCTTCTCTCTTTTCTTCATTAGTCTGGCTTAGTGGTCTATCTATTTTTTTTGATCTTTTCAAAAGCTATCTCCTGTATTCACTTATTTTTTTTGAAGGGTTTTCATGTCTCTATCTCCTTCAGTTCTGCTCTGACCTTATTTCTTGTCTTCTGCTAGCTTTTGAATTTGTTTGCTCTCGCTTCTCTAGTTCTTTTAATTGTGATGTTAGAGTGTGGATTTTAGATTTTCCTGCATTCTCTTATGCAGGAAATGGGCATTTAGTGCTATAAAACACTGCTTTAGATGTGTTCCAGGGGTTCTGGTATGTTGTGTGTTTGTTCTCATTGGTTTCAAAGAACTTATTTATTTCTATCTTAATTTTGTTATTTACCCAGTAGTCATTCAGGGGCAGGTCATTCAGTTTCCATGTAGTTGTTCAGTTTTAGTGAGTTTCTTAATCCTGAGTTCTAATTTGGTTGCACTGTGCTCTGAGAGACTGTTTTTTATGATTTCCATTCTTTGGCATTTGCTGAGGAGTGTTTTACTTCCAATTATGTGTTCAATTTTAGAATAAGTGTGATGTGGTGCTGAGAAGAATGTGTATTCTGGTGATTTGCGGTGGAGAGTTCTGTAGATGTCTATTAGGTCTCCTTGGACCAGAGCGGAGTTCAAGTCCTGAATATTATCGTTAATTTTCTGTATCATTGATCTGTCTAATATTGACAGTGTGGTGTTAACTCCCACTATTATTGTGTGGGAATCTAAGTCTCTTTATAGGTCTCTAAGGACTTGCTTTATGAGTCTGGGTGCTCCTGTATTGAGTGAATATATATTTAGGAGAGTTAGCTCTTCCTGTTGAATTGATCCCTTTACCATTATGTAATGGCCTTCTTTGTCTCTTTTGATCTTTGTTGGTTTAAAGTCTGTTTTATCAGAGACTAGGATTGCAACCCCTGCTTTTTTGTTTTGTTTTGTTTTGCTTTCTATTTGCTTCATGAATATTCCTCCATCCCTTTATTTTGAGCCTATGTGTGTCTTTGCACATGACGTGGGTCTTTGGAATACAGCACATCAATGGGTCTTCACTCTTTATCTAATTTGCCAGTCTATGTCTTTTGTTAGGGCGTTTAGCCCATTTTCATTTAAGGTTAATATTTTATGTGGGAATATGATCCTTTCATTAAGATGTTAGCTGGTTATTTTGCCCCTTAGTTGATACAGTTTCTTCATAGTGTGGATGGTCTTTATAATTTGGTGTGTGTTTTTGTAGTGGCTGGTACCAGTTGTTCCTTTCCATGTTTAGTGCTTCCTTCAGGAGCTCTTATAAGGCAGGCCTAGTGGTGATGAAATCTCTCAGCATTTGCTTGTCTGTAAAGGATTTTATTTCTCCTTCACT
>NW_016806092.1:787321-825338 GCF_001698545.2 Rhinopithecus bieti
TATCAGAGACTAGGATTGCAACCCCTGCTTTTTTGTTTTGTTTTGTTTTGCTTTCTATTTGCTTCATGAATATTCCTCCATCCCTTTATTTTGAGCCTATGTGTGTCTTTGCACATGACGTGGGTCTTTGGAATACAGCACATCAATGGGTCTTCACTCTTTATCTAATTTGCCAGTCTATGTCTTTTGTTAGGGCGTTTAGCCCATTTTCATTTAAGGTTAATATTTTATGTGGGAATATGATCCTTTCATTAAGATGTTAGCTGGTTATTTTGCCCCTTAGTTGATACAGTTTCTTCATAGTGTGGATGGTCTTTATAATTTGGTGTGTGTTTTGTAGTGGCTGGTACCAGTTGTTCCTTTCCATGTTTAGTGCTTCCTTCAGGAGCTCTTATAAGGCAGGCCTAGTGGTGATGAAATCTCTCAGCATTTGCTTGTCTGTAAAGGATTTTATTTCTCCTTTGCTTATGAAGTTTAGTTTTGGCTGGATATGAAATTCTGGGTTGAAAATTATTTCCTTTAAGAATATTGAATATTGGCCCCCACTGTTTTCTGGCTTGTAGGGTTTCTGCCAAGAGATCAGCTGTTAGTCTAATGGGCTTCCCCTTGTGGGTAACCTATCCTTTCTCTCTGGCTGCCCTTAACATTTTTTTCCTTCATTTCAGCCTTGGTGAATCTGACGATTATGTGTCTTGGTGTTGCTCTTCTGGAAGAGTATCTTTGTGGTATTCTCTGTATTTCCTGAATTTGAATGTTGGCCTGTCTTGCTATGTTGGGGAGGTTCTCCTGGATAATACCCTGAAGAGTGTTTTCCAACTTGGTTCCATTCTCCCCATCACCTTCAGGTACACCAATCAAACGCAGGTTTGGTTTTTTTCACATAGTCCTGTATTTCTTGGAGGCTTTTTTCATTCCTTTTCATCCTTTTTTTCTCTAATCTTGTCTTCACGCTTTATTTCATTAAGTTGATCATCGATCTCTGATATCCTTTCTTCTGCTTGATTGATTCGACTATTGATACTTGTGTATGCTTCATGACGTTCTTGTGCTGTGTTTTTCAGCTTCATCAGGTCATTTGTTTTTTTTCTAAACTGGTTATTCTAGTTAACCATTTGTCTAACCTTTTTTCAAATTTCTTAGCTTCCTTGCATTGGGTTAGAACATGCTCCTTTATCTCAGAGGAGTTTGTTATTACCCACCTTCTGAAGCCTACTTCTGTCAATTTGTCAAACTCATTCTCCATTCAGTTTTGTTCCCTTGCTGGCAAGGAGTTGTGGTTGTTTGGATAAGAAGAGGTGTTCTGGTTTTTGGAACTTTCAGCCTTCTTGTGCTGGTTTCTACCCATCTTTGTGGATTTATCTACTTTTGTTCTTTGATGTTGGTGACCTTCAGATTGGGCTTCTGTGTCTGGACCTCCTTTTTGTTGATGTTGATGCTATTCCTTTCTGTTTGTTAGTTTTCCTTCTAACAGTTGGGCCCCTCTGTTGCATGTCTGCTGGAGTTTGCTGGAGTGCCACTCCAGACCCAGTTTGCCTGTGTGTCTCCAGCAGAGGCTGCAGATAGCAAAGATTGCTGCCTGTTCGTTCTTCTGGAAGCTTCGTTCCAGAGGGGCACCTGCCAGATGCCAGCTGGAGCTCTCCTGTATGAGGTATCTGTTGGCCCTGCTGGGAGGTGTCTCCCAGTGAGGAGACACGAGGGTCAGGGAGCCACTTGAGGAGGCAGTCTGACCCTTAGCAGAGCTCAGACACTGCTGGGAGATCAGCTGCTCTCTTCAGAACCATCAGACAGGGATGTTTCAGTCAGCTGAGGCTGAGCCCACAGCCACCCCTTTCCCCAGGTGTTCTGTCCCAAGGAGATAGGGATTTTAGCTATAAGCCCCTGACTGTGGCAGTTGCCTTTTTTTCAGAGATGCTCTGCCAAGAGAGGAGACATCTAGAGAGACAGTCTGACTAGAGTGACTTTGCATGTGGATATTTGTTTTCCCAGCACTATTTGTCAGAGAGACTATTCTGTTCACATTGCATGTTCTTGGTGTCTTTGAAAATTTATTGATTTTAAATGTGTGGATTTATCTGTTGTCTATTGTATGCTGTTAGTCTATGTATCTGTTTTTATTCCGATGCCATAATACTTAGTTTACTATAGCTTTGTAATATATATTGAAGACATGTAGTGTGATGCCTTCAGCTTTGTTCTTTTGCTGAAGATTGATTTGAATTTTTAAGGTCTTTTGTGGTTTCATATAATTTGTAGAATTATTTCTATTCTTGTGAAAAAATGTCACTGGGATACTGTTAGAAATTACATTGGATCTGAAGGTCACTTTCGGCAGTATGAATATTTTAACAATATTTTTATTCAAAGCTATGAACGTATGTATTTATGTGCTTCTGATTGGATAATTTAATCTATTTACACCAAATTCATAGGAAAAAACTGAATATTATCATTTTCTTAATTATTTTCTGTTTTTTAGTTCCTTTATTCCTGTCTTGCTCTCTTCCTTTGTGATTAGAAGATTTTCTCTAATGGTATGATTTGATTCCTTACCTTTTATCTTTGGGTATCTATCAGTTTTTGCTTTGTGATTACCATAGTTTACATAAAACATCTATAGTTGTAATAGGCTACTTTAAGCTGATAATAATTTTGATCACATACAAAAATTCTACACTTTCTTTCTACCACTTATGTTTTATTTTGATGTCTCAATGTACATCTTTTCATATATTTCTTAATTATTGTAGCTGTTATTTTTAGATTTGTCATTTAATCTTTATACTAAAGATTTATACATCACCATCACTATATTAGTGTGTTCTGAATTTGTATATTTTTACTAGTGAGTTTTATACTTTCAGCTGTTTCTGTGTGACTAATTAGTATCCTTTTCTTTCAGCTTGAACAACTACCTTTAGAATTTTAGGAAATCCCTCAGCTATTGTTTTCTGAGAAAGTATTTGTCTCTTTCATTTCTGAAGTTTCCTTCAGAAATGGGTACTAGGTATAGTATTCATAATTGGTAGATTTTTTTTTTCCTTCAGCACTTTGGATCATCTTATTTTCTCCTGGCCTGTAAGATTTTTGCTGAGAAATCTGCTCCAAAGTGATCTATGTGTCCCTTGCTTGTTTTCTCTTCCTGCTTTCAGGATGTTCTTTGTCTTTGTCTTTGAGTTTTGATAGTTTAATCATAATATGTCTTGGTGTCATCTTGTTTGGATCGAATCTGATTAAAGACCTTTGACTTACCTATACCTGGATATTTATTCAGAAAATTTTCAGTAACTACTTCTTTAAGAATTTTGTCCCTTTGTTTCTCACTTCTCCTTCTTTAACTCCTGTAATTTGAATACTTACTCTTTGGTGCTACCTCATGAACTCCATAAGCTTTATTCATTTATTTTCCTTCTTTTTTCTCCTTTTTTATATTTTTAAATTATCTGTCTTCATGTTTGCAGTTTGTTTTCCTTTTCTGAGCAGTGCTTTTGTTACTTCTCTCTATTGTATTTTAAATGTTCATTTTATAGTATGTTTTAGCTCCAAAATATGTTGGGAACTTTTTAAAAATAATTTGTCTGTTAAATTTCTCACTTTGTTTCCTTGATTTGTTTAATTGTTTCTACATATTTTCTTGAAGTTCATTGAGCTTCCTTAAAACAATTATTTTGAATTTTTTGTAAGCACTTTGTGTATCTCCATGTTGGGGGGTATTAAATACTGGAAAATTATTATGTTCTTTTGGTTATGGTATGTGTCCTTGGTTTTGTATGCTTCTTATTGCTTTACAGTGATATCTGTGCATTTGGAAAGAAAATCAAATTTTTCAGACTTTATGGGGTAGTTTTGGTATGCAAAGGACTTCCCCTACAGGGTCATTCTTTCCATTTATCCTTTCTATCCATCCATCCATTCATCCACTCTTCCATCCATCCTTCCTTATCTACCAATTCATCAATCCATTCGTCCATCCCACCACCTGCCCTTCTGTCCACTGGTCCATCTGATGTCCTTTAGGTCAACTCTGTGAAGTCAAACATTGTGCTAGATGCTGGGGAATAAATAAGGCATGACTCTGCCTTTGAGGGGATGTGTACTTCAGCAGAAGGATAACCATCCAAGAGGAGCCAGCCCTGCAACAAGACCATCTACCCAGCAAAAATGTGGGAGGTGCCTGTGTCCCATGGGGAGGACAAGAGGTTTATTTGGGCATCCCAGGGTAGTCTGCCAGCAGGGTGCAGGGCCAAGGCACTCAGGAAGGCTGGGAGCCTGAGGGGAATGTGAGGGTGCTGGCTGCAGGGGAATAATGATTCTGGTACCAGTGAGATACAGCTGTGTAGTGCCCCTACAGCTCTGTCAGCTGAACTCAATGTTGATAAAGATTGCAGGGATCTTCAGTAGTCAACTCTGTTGTTGTCCATAGTGACAGTGAGGGTTGTTGGAGTTGTTAGTGGCAATGGCAGCTAAGGTCCTCCCAATCTCTTTTTCTCCCACTGGAGAAGTTATAGCTGAGGGGATCTTTCTTGGCATTGAGTACAGCTTGTGGGCTTGCTTGCCATGGTTGATGGTGGCACTGGTGTTGGATGAGTGGTGCCCATGAAGCAACCAGAAAGTGAGGACTGAAGCATGTATGTACATGGAAAGACTCTAGAGTCTGGGGTGGTAATGGCAGTGGTGACCAAGGTGCAGGTATTCCTACTGCCATATTGGTAACAGTATGCAAAGCATAAGTGCTTGTGAGGCAATTGGAGAGTCAAGAAATGAAGGAGAGGTATGCAACAGCTCTGGGGTTGGGGCAAGGCTTATCTCTCTATGGTGGCTTACTAGTGCCCATAGAATGGACATGCTCAGGGAGACCTGTACTCTGGAGCATGGAGCATGGACTGGCTTGCTATGGTAATAGCTCTGACGTCTCAGACATGGGAGGGCACAGTACATCCAGAACCCAGTTCTGGAGTGTGGGCACTTTTGGGACAGCTATGGCTTGGGGACTGAGTACATACAGGATTAGGAGAAATGGGAGCTCCAGTCCCCAAGTGGCACAACAGCAGCTGTTTCTTGAGGTAGAGTATGTGTAGCTTCATCTCCCTTTCTGGGGTTCTCCAGTGAGAATGGCTGTTGGTTACCTCAGTGGTAAAAGATGCTAGTGTCTTCTGCAGTGCAGACCACTGGGGTCCACAGTGTTTTCCACTGCATGGCTGATATCAATAGATAGCATTTGCCTTTCATCTTTGTTCCTAGCTGTCTTCTGGTATCGCGGGTATGTAGATCTCACTAGCGATTCTTTCTGTGTGGATATAATTTTTTTCCCGACTATGTTGCTGCACATTCTTTCATAACCCCTTGAGGCCTCTCAGGGCTATTTTGGTTTGTGGATAACTGTCTGTATTTGTTTTTTGTGGAGGAGTGGTGAAGACTTATCCTCTATTCTGTCATTTTGATGATGTCACTCTGCATTTTATTTTTTAAATTGAATTATTCTTGGGTGTATTTCAAATGATGTATAAGGTATGACGAATTAAATAGAATTTCATTCCATTGTAATTCTAAAGAAACTGACAATTCATTGGAATGTTTATTTTGTTGTAATAAACCTTGAGTCAGAGGACGTCCATGGATATTGTATTCTTAAAAATTTGCGCCATAAAATTTTTATTAAAATACTTAATAGAAAAATGTGTATAGTTAATTATTAGGGTGTGATGATTTTACAGACACAACCCTGACACTCTTGATCTGTCTTACACTGGCTTGCTTATTTCATTATTTTCCCTAAGGAAAATAACTTATACTAAGTTTTAGCATATTATATAACTTACTAATTTACATTTATTACTCACATCTTTCTCTCCATGATAGAATATAAGCTTAATGTGGGCATAAATCATAATGTGTTTTGTTTTTCATTGATGAATTACAAGCATCTACACAGTGCCTGACACATTGTAGGTGATCAACAAATAAGTATTTGTTGAATGAATAAGAAATAATAATTGGATGTTTTTTCTTAAAAGAATTATTATCCTTACCGGTGCTATAAATTTACTTAAATGTTTCCTAAAAATAGATATTTAAAATACACTGTGGAAACTTGTTATTAACATAATTACTTATATTTGTACTTTATCATTGTAGTACAAATACTTAGATATTCGGTAATTTTTGGAGATAATCTTGGTTCCTTTATATTTAATGCTAATATTTTAAGAAACTTATGAAATAGAATTGACAATTTATAAGCTTCATTTTTTATTCAATATTTGCTGCTTTTATTGATCTCAATCAAGTTTTTCCTTCTACTTTAAAGCCTCCAGAGTGTCTCTCAATGATACCAAATGTATTTCTATGGTTATACTTGACAGGTTTAAATGTTATATTTAACAAGATTAAGAGAAATTTTATTAGCTATAAGTTATACATGCTTCTATAGAGGAAAAAAGTGAGAAATATTCATATAAAACTCACAAAACTGCAACTTTCTAGGAAATACCTGTATTTTAATACAAAAATGTTTAGTATAATCTACTGTGAGAAGGATTGCTTTAAACTGTGCTAAAAAAATGAAGGTCAAATATAACTATATTAAACTTCAATATGTATAATTTATGAAGATAGATACTATTTAATCATCTGTTCAAAAAAAAGATGCATTTGTTTNTTGACAATATAAGCTTCATTTTTTATTCAATATTTGCTGCTTTTATTGATCTCAATCAAGTTTTCCTTCTACTTTAAAGCCTCCAGAGTGTCTCTCAATGATACCAAATGTATTTCTATGGTTATACTTGACAGGTTTAAATGTTATATTTAACAAGATTAAGAGAAATTTTATTAGCTATAAGTTATACATGCTTCTATAGAGGAAAAAAGTGAGAAATATTCATATAAAACTCACAAAACTGCAACTTTCTAGGAAATACCTGTATTTTAATACAAAATGTTTAGTATAATCTACTGTGAGAAGGATTGCTTTAAACTGTGCTAAAAAAATGAAGGTCAAATATAACTATATTAAACTTCAATATGTATAATTTATGAAGATAGATACTATTTAATCATCTGTTCAAAAAAAAGATGCATTTGTTTTAAAATTACTGCTTATTGCTACTATACATCACTACAGGTTTTCTAACATCTGTTTCAATCATGATCTGGTTATATGAAGAAACTAAGGCTTAACTAAGAACCAAGTGCATATAAGGTCTGTGGCTTTGCTGACTGTGAGCTCAGCTCATCAGGTGTCAATGGCATACAGTAGCAGTATAACCAACATGGTTAATATTTCCTTTTCTATGTACTGTACTGTTAATCCTTTTTCCTTTACATATTTTTAATTACTTTGTTAAGGAAGGCAGATCTATATCAGATAAATCTAAATGAAAATGAGAAGGAAAAATGTGTCTAGTCAACAAAATAACTGCTCTACCTAATTATTTAACTTTTCCTCTTTGGAAATGAATGCTTTCCCAAGTTGGCCAAAAGCTGGTATCATTTTGTGAAGCGAAAACAAACATTTTCTTCTCCTATACAGCCAACACTCTCACACTTCTGATCACCAAAATCAGTGGGGGTGTTTTCTCATATAAAGTAATTCTCCAATAGACAGCAGGCTGTCCTACAATTTAACTCAATTCTGAAACTATTTAATTGGAGATAGCATTAGATTTCACAAGATGAGGGCTTAGTTCCACAAGACTGCCCCCTACTTGAGAAGCCAATCACAAGTAGACGGTTACCTACAACTTCCCTCCAACTTGCCTACAGATCAAGTGATCCTCTTCTTAGGGGCATTTAATTGAGTGGAACCCCTCACACACTTCAGGGAAATGCTTATGTTTACCATTTTATTATGTTAATGGATACAGATATCAGCCACAGGGCAAAGTATGTGGGAAAAGGTAGGGAGCTTCCATGACTTCTCTAGGACTGCCATCCTCCAAGCACATCTCCATGGTTTTAGCAACCTGGAAGCTCATTTTTATGGAAACTTCATCACATAGGCATGATCAATTATCGACTCAATCACCAGCCTTTGTCACCCTGCTGGAGCATGGGAGGTGGGACTGAAAATCTCAAGCTTCTAAGAATGGCTTGGTCTTTCTGGTAGTCAGCCCCAGTCCTGGAGACCACCAAGAGTCACCTACTGGAACAAAAGATGCTTCTATCATTCAGGCAATTCCAAAGGATTAGGTGCTCTGTGTCAGGAACTGAGGTCAAAGACCAAACATAAGAACAAAAGATGCACCTATCACTTCTATTAGTCAGAAAATTATAAGAGCTTTAGAATATATATTATTATATTGCAAATCACACATTTATACTGGTTTTTACCACTGTCTAGTAAAATAAGAAAAACTAAAGTTTATTTTAAATAAACTTTATTGAGGTAATTGCATTATGTGTGTACTTTCTTTAAAATGTTATTTACTCATGTGACTATCACTCCAATCAAGACAGAATATTTCCATTACCTCTAAAAAGTTTCCTCATTCCCTTTTCACTCAATCTACCTACCATCCTGCCCCAACATCAAGCAATTACCAATCTTAGTATTGCCAGTTCTAAATCTTCATATAACTGGAATCATAAAATATATGCTGTTTCGTATCTGGCTTTTTTTTCCCACCTAGCATGTATTTGAAATTTGTTCATTTGCATATATCATAGTTTAATGTTTTATTACTGAGTAGTATTTCTTTGAAATTTATCACAGTTTGTTCATTCCTCTGCTCATGGATATCTACATTATTTCCAGTTTGGATATATTATTAAATGTTTATGACCATTTGTATATGAATTTCAGCGTGATCATGTATTCATGTTGTGGGCTCACTCTCTTGCACATGCGTGCTTTCTCTCTCTGTCTTCAACTCTGTTTTCTCCAATACTCTCACCCACAAATTCTTTTTTTTTTTTTTTTTTTTTTTTTTGAGACGGAGTCTCGCTCTGTCACCCAAGCTGGAGTGCTGTGGCCGGATCTCAGCTCACTGCAAGCTCCGCCTCCCGGGTTCACGCCATTCTCCTGCCTCAGCCTCCCGGGTAGCTGGGACTACAGGCGCCACCACCTCGCCCAGCTAGTTTTTTGTAGTTTTTTTTTTTTTTAGTAGAGATGGGGTTTCACCGTGTTAGCCAGGATGGTCTCGATCTCCTGACCTCGGATCCGCCCGTCTCGGCCTCCCAAAGTGCTGGGATTACAGGCTTGAGCCACCGCGCCCGGCCACACCCACAAATTCTATCTTTATCTCCTTGGAGTCTTATTTTTGTCTCTGTAGCTCAGTAAAACTAACAGACTCTGATAGGGTTACCCGTTTCTGTGGTGTGTCATAGAAATGCCTCCAAACTGTAAGCTCTGACCATTATCTGGCTTACTCTCTCTTTGCTAAGGAATAATATTACTGGTAAGAAGTAACTGAGTTATTGGTGGCAAATTGTATGGGTCTGCAGCAACCTCAATTCTTGCCTCCTCAGAAGAAAGAATTTGACTGGGGCATAAGGCAGAAAAAGAGGCTGAGACAAGCTTCAGAGAAGGAGTAGAAGTTTATTGAAACAGGCTTTAGAACAGGAAAGAAAGGAAAGTGTGCTTGGAAGAGACCCAAGCAGGTGACTTGAAGGACAAGCGTGATGTTTAATCATGATCCTAGGATTTTATAAGCTGACCCCTTTCCCATGATTCTTCCCTTAGGCTGGGCTGCCCGCATGCACAGTGCCCTCCTTACTCTTGGCAGGTGAGCATGCACAGTGTGTCTAGGAAGTTGTGCACGTGTCTATCTGAGGCTTTCTTCCTTTTTCCGGTCATATGCCCCTGGAAGGTCATATTCTGCCATTTTGTCTTTTAATGCACATGCCTGGGAAATTGCTTCTCTTTGGCATCTGTGTTCAATTAACACTTTAGTGCAACAGATATGGACCATCAGGAAATGGCTTCTCCCTGAAACCAGCTGCCAATTTATCACTTTTAGGGAGGCAATGTGATCATTGCTGAACCATCACCCAGCATTTCTAGTGTGTGGGGGAGAGCCTCCTCCTGCCCTGCTAATGCCTGTCTCACTACCTATAACGGTAATAGTCATTTGCTATTTTATAATATCTAAGATCAGTTGTTTTATGTATTTTGTTGGGTTTTCTAGTTATTGAGGAAGGGAAGTTACTGTTGCCTTTAATCATCCACAGACAGAAGTAAAATTCTCCTAGTTCATTTTATAATTTTCATTTTAAGTTCATATTTCCTATGTGTTTATTCATTATGACTATTTTTTTAAAAAAATTTGAGCACTTTTTTTTAGTTCTTTGAACATTTTTATAATATTCATCCTAAAGTCTTTGGCAAATTCACCATCTTGGCCATTTTAGGGTTGGTTTCTATGGACTGATTTTTTGTTTGTTTGCTTTCTTACAGATGTGAGACACCATGACCAGACTTCTTCTTTAACTATATATAGCAAAATTTTGGTTTTTGTGTGTGTAATGTTGTGAAATACATATTTGGTCTTCAATCCTCTTTATAAGCATACAGTTCCTAAAATCCTTAGGATCTCCAAAGTGATGTCTTTTGTATGTTAATAATTGAGTGATGGCTGGCTGCTCTGGGCTAGCTTCAGAATGCAGGCTCATCATCACAAAGCCAAGACATGGTTAGAACACTGGGACTTTCAGCCCCATCCCTGATATCTAGGCAGAGGAGAGGGAATGAAGGTTATGTTAATCACCAATGCCCGATGATATCAATTATACCTATGTAATGAAGCTTCTGTGAAAATCCAAAAGGACTAGATTCAGAGAGCTTTCAGATAGCTGAGCACATGGAGATTTCTGGAGGTGGTGTGCCTAGGAAAGCCATGGAAGCCCTACACCCCTTACTCAATACCTTGCCCTATGGATTTTCGTCCATATCCTTTGTAATATTCTTTATGATTAACTGGTAATTGTAAGTGTTCCAGAGTTTTGTGATTCACTATAGAAAATTAAACCCAGAAGGAGTTCTAGGGATCCCAACTTGAAGCTAGTTGGTCAGGAGTTCCAGATACCTGGGTCTGTGACTGACATCTAGAGGGGCTGGTCTTGGGGAACTGAGTCCTCAACCAATAAGACCTAATGCTATCTGCAGGTAGACCATTTTTTAATTGAATTGAGAACACCACGCTGGTGTCTGCTGCAGAGCTGATTGCTTGCTTGGTGTATCTGAAGAAGTTCCCACATATTTGGTCACAGAACTCTTCTGTGTTTGTTGGCAATGGTTAATGAATGAGAAACTAGAAAATGCACTTCATACGAATTTGTTTATTCCTCAGAATGTGTCTCCATTTTTTTTCATGTGCGCTGCACATTGTTGATGAAATGTTGTAGAAATTCTGGATTGTTGTTTAATTTATTTTAGCGTGCATGTAGTAAAGTTTATCAATTGACCACATTAGGCTTGTGTAGACTTGATTTTTATGCTTTGTTAGAGAGAATCTCTGGAAAACCAAGGGTGTTTCTCAAGTTCCTCTTACTAGTGTAGTCAACTGTTAAACTATATCTCCTTTTAATTGTAATTTTTAAATGCATGAATTTTTTTAAGTTCAGTAGTACACGTACAGGTTTGTTATATAGGCAAACTTGTGTCATGAAGGTTCGTTGTACGGATTATTTTGTCACACAGGTAATAAGCCTAGTACCCACTAGTTATTTTTCCTGATCCTTTCCCTCCTTCCAGCCTCCATCCTAGGTAGCCCCTGGTGTCTTTTATTCCCCCTCTGTGTACACGTGTTCTCATCATTTAGCTCCCACTTATAAGTGAGAACATGCAGTATTTGGTTTTCTGTTCCTGCATTAGTTTGTTAAGGATGTTGACCTCCAGCTCCATCCATGTACCTGCAAAGGATATTATCTCATTCTTTTTTATGGCTGCATAGTATTCCATGGTATATATTTACCACATTTTGCTTATCCATTTTACCACTAATGGGTATTTAGGTTGATTCCATGTCTTTGCTATTGTGAATAGTGCTGCAATAAATTGTGTGTCTGTGTCTTTATGACAGAACAAATTATATCTTTTGGAATATATACCCAGTAATTGAATTGCTGGATCAAATGGTAGTTTTGCATTTAGGTCTTTGAGGAATTGCCACACTATTTAACTGATTTATACTGCTGCCCCTGCCTCAAACAGTGTATAAGCATTTCTTTTCCTCCACAACCTCACAATTATCGTATTTCTTGACATGTTGATAATAGGTATTCTGACTGGTGTTAGATGGTATCTTATTGTGGTTTTAATTTGCATATCTCTAATGATCAGTGATGTTGAGCTTTGTTGGATATCCTTGTTGGCCATATGTATATCTTATTTAGAAAAGTGTCTGTTCATGTTCTTTGCCCACTTTTTAATGGGGTTGCTTTTCTCTTATAAATGTGTTTAAGTTCCCTGTAGATGCTGGATATCGGACCTTTGTCAGATGCATAGTTTGCAAGTATTTTCTTCCATTCTATAGGTTGTCTGCTTACTATGTTGATAATTTCTTTTGCTGTGCAGAAACTCTTAAGTTTATTTACATCAACTTTGTCAATTTTTGCTTTTGTTACAATTGCTTTTGGTATCTTTGTCATGAAATGTTTGCCCATTACCATGTTCAGAATGGTATTGCCTAGGTTATCTTCCAGAGTTTTCATAGTTTGGGTCTTTACATATAAGTCTTTAATCTATCTGGAATTAATTTTTATGTATAGTGTAAGGAAGAGGTCCAGTTTCAATCTTCTGCATTTGGCTAGCCAGTTATCCCAGCACCATTTATTGAATAGGGCATCCTTTTCCCATGACTTGCTTTGTAGATTTTGTCAAAGAGCAGATATTTGTAGGTGGGTGGCCTTATTTCTAGGCTCTCTATTTTGTTCCAGTGGTCTATGTGCCTTTTTCTGTATCAGTATTATGCTGTTTTGGTTACTGTAGCCCTGTAGTATAGTTTGAAGTTGGGTAACATGATGCCTTCAGCTTTGTTATTTTTGTTTAGGATTTCCTGTGGTATTAGGGCTCTTTTTTGATTCCATGTGAATTTTAAAATAGTTATTTTCTAGTTATGTGAAGAATGGCATTGGTATTTTAATAGGAATAGCACTGAATGTGTAAATTGCTTTGGGAAGTATGACTGTTTTAATGATATTAATTCTTCCTATCTGTGAACATGGAATAATTTTCCATTTGTTTGTGTCATCTTTGATTTCTTTGACCAGTGTTTTGTAGATCTCCTTGTAGAGATCATTCACCTCCCTGGTTAGCTGCATTCCTAGGTATTTTATTCTTTTTGTGGAAATTGTGAATGGGATTTGCATTCCTGATTTGGCTCTCAGCTTGGCTGTTTGGCTCCACCCTCAGGTAGGCTCCAGAGTCTATCTTTTCCCTCTATGTGTCCCTGTGTTCTCATCATTTAGCTCCCACATATAAGTGATATTTGTACATTGATTTTGTATCCTGAAACTTTGCTAAAGTTGTTTATCACCTTATGCAGCTTTTGGGCTAAGTCTATGGCATTTTCTAGATATAGAATTATGTCATTTGCAGAGATAGTTTGACATCTTGTCTTCCTATTTGGATGCTGTTCATTTCTCTCTCTTGCAGCAAGGACAGCAAGATATTTGCATTACTCTGGCTAGGACTTCCAATACTATGTTGAATAGGAGTGGTGAGAGAGGACATCCTTGTCTTGTGCCACTTTTCAAAAGGAATGCTTCCAATTTTTGTCCATTTAGTATTATGTTGGCTGTGGGTTTGTCATAGATGGTTTTTTGAGGTATCTTCCTTTACTACCTAGTTTATTGAGAGCTTTTAACATGAAGGGCTGTAAAATTTTATTGAAAGCCTTTTCTGCATATACTGAGATGATCATGTGGCTTTCATCTTGGGTTCTGTTTATGTGATGACTCACATGTATTGATGTGCATACGTTGAACCAGTCTTGCACCTCAGGGATAAAGCCTACTTGATCATGGTAGATAAGCTTTTTGATATGATGCTAGATTTGATTTGCCAGTATTTTGCTGAGGATTTTTGTATTGATGTTCATCAAGGATATTGGCTGAAGTTGTGTGTGTGTGTGTGTTTGTGTGTGTGTGTATCTCTGCCAGGTTTTGGTATCAGGATGATACTGGCTCATAGAATGAGTAAGGGAGGACTCCCTGTTCAATTTTGGGGCAATAGTTTCAGTAGGAATGGTACCAGTGCATTGTACAGCTGGTAGAATTTGGCTGTGGATCCATTGAGCACTGGGCTATTTTTCGTTTTTTTGGTTGTTGATTGGTAGGGTATTTGTTACTGATTCAATTTCAGAGCTTGTTATTGGTCTGTTCAAAGATTCCATTTCTTCTTGGCTCAGTCTTGGGAGAATGTATGTGTCCAGAAATTTACCCCTTTTTTGCTAGATTTTCTAGTTTATGTCATAGAGGTGTTTATAATATTCTAATGGTTACTTGTATTTCTGTGGGGTCAGTGCTAATGTTGCCTTTGTTGATTCTAATTGTGTTTACTTGGATCTTCTTTGTCTTCTTATTCATTAGTCTAGCTAGCAAACTATTAATTTTTTCAAATAAACATTGCTTGGATTTGTTTTTCTTTTGAATGGTTTCTTGTGTCTCAGTCTCCTTCAGTTCAGCTCTGATTTAGATTATTTCTTGTCTTCTGCTGGCTTTGGAGCTGGTTTGCTCTTTGTTCTCTAGTTCTTTCAGTTGTGATGTTAGGTTGTTAAATTGAGATCTTTTTACCTTTTTGGTGTGAGTATGTAGTGCTGTAAATTTCCCTCTTAACATTGCCTTAGTTCTGTCCCAGAAAGTGTGGTATGTTGTATCTTTGTTCTCATTAGGTTCAAAGAACTTCTCTTGATTTCTGCCTTAATTTCATTACTTACCTAAATGTCATTTAGGAGAGTTTTATTCAATTTCCATGCAACTGTACAATTTTGGGCAAATGTTAGTCTTGATTTCTAATGTGATTGTGCTGTGGTCCAAAAAAAGTAATTTTTTTTTTTTTTTTTGAGACGGAGTCTCGCTCTGTCGCCCGGGCTGGAGTGCAGTGGCCGGATCTCAGCTCACTGCAAGCTCCGCCTCCCGGGTTCCCGCCATTCTCCTGCCTCAGCCTCCCGAGTAGCTGGGACTACAGGTGCCCGCCACCTCGCCCGGCTAGTTTTTTGTATTTTTTTTAGTAGAGACGGGGTTTCACCATGTTAGCCAGGATGGTCTCGATCTCCTGACCTCGTGATCCGCCTGTCTCGGCCTCCCAAAGTGCTGGGATTACAGGCTTGAGCCACCGCGCCCGGCCTAAAAAAAGTAATTTTTTAATGATTTCAGTTCTTGATAATGTGATTGATTTTCAGAGTAAGTTCCATGTGACAATGAGAAGAATGTATATTCTATTGTTTTTAGATGGAGAGTTCCGCAGATGTCTATCAGGTCTATTTCATCCAGTGATGAGTTCAGATCCTGAATATCTTTGTTAATTTTCTCCCTTGTTGATCTGTTTAATACTCTCAGTGTGGTGTTGAAGTCTCCCACTGTTATTGTGTGGAAGTCTGAGTCTCTTTGAAGGTTTTCAAAATCTTACTTTATGAATCTTGGTGCTCCTGTGTTGGCTGCATATATATTTAGGATAGTTAGGTCATCTTGTTGAATTGAACCTTTTACCATTATGTAATGCTCTTCTTTGTCTTTCCTATCTTTGTTGTTTTGAAGACTGTTTGTCTAAAATTAGGATTGTCATCCTTGCTTTTTTCTGTTTTCTGTTTGCTTGGTAGATTTTTGTCCATTGCTTTATTTTGAGCCTATGTGTGTCATTGCATGTGAGATGGGTCTCCTGAAGACAGCATACCAATGGGTCTTAGTTCTTTATCCAGATTGCCGCTCTGTGCGTTTTAATTGGGGACATTTAGCCTGTTTACATTCAAGGTTATTATTGAATGCTAACAGTATCCCGTCATCACAGTGTTAACTGGTTATTAGGCAGACTTGTTTATGTGGCTACTTTGTACTATCACTGGTCTACGTACTTCAGTGTGTTTTTTGTAGTGGCTGCTGACAGTCTTTTTTCTCCCCCATGTTTAGTGCTGGTTTCAGGAGCACTTGCAAGGCAGATCTGGTGGTAATGCATTCCCTCAGCATTTGCTTGTTTTACTTCCCTTTCACTTATGAAGCTTAGTTTGGCTAGAAATAGGAAATTCTAGGTTGGAACTTAACAGTGTTGAATATTGGCTCCCAATATCTTCTGGCTTGTAGGGTTTCTGCTGAGAGGTCTGCTTTAAACCAGTTGGTCTGATAGGCTTTCTTTGCTGATGACCTGACCTTTCCTTTCTGTCCAGCTGCCTTTAATTTTATTTATTTATTTATTTTTGAGATGATGTCTCACTCTGTTGCACAGGCTGGGGTGCAATGGCATGATCTTGGGTCACTGCAGCTTCTGCCCCCAGGTTCAGGCAATTCTTATGCCTCAGCCTCCAGAGTAGCTGGGATTACAGGTGCATGCTACCACACCTGGGTAATTTTTGTCTTTTTAGTAGAGAAGGGATTTCCCCATGTTGGCCAGACTAGTCTTGAACTCCTGGCCTCAAATGATCCGCCTGCCTAGACCTCCCAAAGTGCAGGGATTACCTTTGGGACCGCAACTCACCCAGCTGAACATTTTTTCTTTTATTCTGGCCTTGAAGAATCTGATTATGTGTCTTGGGGATGACCTTCTTGTGAAGTCTTACTTGCGTTCTCTGTGTTTCCTGAATTTGAATGTTGACCTCTCTAGCTAGGCTGGGGATATTCTCATGGATTATATCCTGAAACATGCTTCCCAAATTGCTTACACTGCCTTTCAGGGATACCAATGTGTCATAGATTTGGTCTCTTTACATAATTCTGCATTTCTCAGAGGTTTTGTTCACTCCTTTTCATTCTTTCTTCTTTATTCTTGTCTGATTTCAGAAAGCCTCCAAGCTCTGAGATTCTTTCCTCAGCTTAGTCTATTCTGCTATTAATACCTGTGATTGCATTATGAAATTCTTGTAGTGTGTTTTTCAGCTCTATTTTTTTTTTATACTGGCTATTCTGTCTGTCAGCTCCTGCAT
Organism: Rhinopithecus bieti; assembly: GCF_001698545.2. Lineage (NCBI taxonomy): Eukaryota > Metazoa > Chordata > Mammalia > Primates > Cercopithecidae > Rhinopithecus > Rhinopithecus bieti. Next base: position 804,391 of record NW_016806092.1, read on the forward strand.
TGTTTTATTGTGATTCTTAGCTTCCTTGTATTGGGTTTCAATGCACTCCATCTCAATGATCTTCATTCCTATCCATATTCTGAAATCTATTTCTGTCATTTCAACCATCTCAACCTGGTTCAGAACCCTTTATGGAGATGTGGTACAATCGTTTGGAGTAAAGTCTGGCTTTTTGAATTGTTAAGGTTCTTGTGCTTGTTGTTTTACATCTTTGTAGACTGATGTTCCTTCAGTCTTTGAAGTTGCTGACCTTTGGATTTTTTTTTTTCTTTTATCATATTTGGTGCCCTGTTATCCAATCAAATTTTAAGGTAGATTCGGTCAACTGCCTTCATTTCTGAAAGATTTTAGAAGGTCAAAGCTTAGCTCCCAACTCCTGGACTGTGTGCCCTAACTCTGAACTTGTGCCCCAACTTTGTTCTCGGGCTTCTTGAGGTTAGGAATCCACTGGGCTGGGTGGGCCAGGGTGCTCTCAGACTACTTCTTGCTACACTCTAATGGCTGGTGTCAGTCAAGCATTATATAGTGTAGCAACAGCAGGACCCATCCTTGTTTGCATATGCCAGTGGCAGCACATGGAGGTGCATACTCTGGCTGTGACAGGGTTCTGGAGGATGTTTGGTTGCCTGCCTCCATGCAGGCATTCATCACAATGAGGGAGGCAGCATAGCTGGGGGTTGGGGGGCTTCTGTGTACAGTTGCACTGGTAGTGATGTTGACTTGGGGATGGGGCACTGGCAAGTGTTGGTCTGGTTGCATTCTTTGTGCACTGCAGGCAGAGGTGGTCATTTAGGGCAGAGGAGGGGCTGTTGTACTTTTTGTCTAGTTTCACTCCAGCAGCAGTGTTAGCACAAGGGCGGAGCACTAGCAGAGGCAGGGCTGCTGGCTTTGTGCCCACCAAGACTCCAACTGCAATGGTGGTTGGCAAGGGCATGGTGTGGGGAGTTGACTGCATTCCTGCTGCAGCAGTGGCAGGGCAGGGTGCATGTACATTCATGTGCTGGTGGGGCAAGGAAGGCAAAACCAGTCTGGAAACACACATTATGGCAAAGCAATGTAGGGGGTTGCTGCAGGCCTGGGGGAAGCTGCAGTGTGGGGAGGCAGCAGGCAGACTGGTGCCTGACCAAGGGGGCTGCCCCAGTGGAGCTCTCTGCCAGTCAGACACAGTCTGCTAGTGCAAGAGCTATGATATGGGCCCCTATGGCACTCAAGGCTGCCCTGCAAGGAGGCACAGCCAGGCTAGAGCCCCGGGAGAGGCCAGGAGGATAAGGGGTACTGAGGTCAGGCCAGCCCCATTTGATGTGCAAGACTGACCTGCAGAGTTCAGGTCTAACAGTTCCTCTAGGGCTAAAGTCTCCTATGAGAGCAAGTCGAGTCTAGGGGGATGGGCATCCCTGTCCGTGCTCCACTACAGATGCTCCTGCACCAAACCCTCTGGGCTCCATATCAGCTGGTTTGCTGCCCCTACCACTTCTTTAAGCAACTCTCCCTGTCAACTTGAGTTTTCATGGTAGTCAAGGGATTTCCTCCTGCCAGGATTCCAGAGGCCTATGGCAAGAGTGGGTTACTCCTTGCCAGTTAAACTCACATGTTATCCTGAAGCTGTTGGGGGCCAAGAATGAATGCTGGTGTGTGGTAGCCCTGTGCAGGATTCCCGACTGCTGTGTCTTCCTTCTGGAGATCTGTTAGGAGTGTGCCAGTCATCTCAGCCCCGGGTGGCAGCTGTTCCACCTGACTGTGTCTAGTGGGCCATCTTTCCCTCTCCCCTACTGTAGCTTCTTTGCAGATATTTTAGGACTTTGCTTCAATCTGTTTTAGGGTAAATTAATGTAGGCCTTAATCTAGGGCTTGGTCCTTACTCCCGAAATTGGCTTTTGGTTGGAGCTGGATGTGTATAGTATTAACGTGTTAAGGAGGTGTGTGTAAGGTCTTTCTACTGCTGAGCCATACTTCTAGAACTTCCTAGAACTTCTTGACCTCTAGTGTCTCTGTTACATTTTCTACCCTGTGGAAGCTTCTCTCTGGTCAGCCTTTTGTAGTGTTGCTCTGCATGTGCATAGTACATCCTTGACCAAGAATTCAACCTCTATACAGATGTCTGTGTCTTACGTATTCTGCTGTCTATGCTTCTTGGAACTCAGATGTTTGCCTCTTCAATTCAGCAGAACTACCTCTGAACCAGAAAGCCCAAACTTTGGATTCTAGTTTATTGCATTGCAGTTAGAAAATTTTCTTCAGACAGAGCCAGCATGATGGTAGGGCTTACCTCATGAGTTTCTTTCCCATCAAAGATTGTAGTCCTGATCTACCAGTTATCTAAGCACCATTTGTCATCCAGTCATAACTGTTTTATGCCTAAGAACAGTCATCTCACATATGTTTTCTACTTTCATCACTATTTATAGGTAAAAGGCTAGTCTGGTGCTAGTTACATAGTCATAGCTAGAAGCAGAAGTTCCTCCTGCAGTGAGGTTCGTGTTACTGTGTATGTGTGTGTTTAAGCTAAATTTATTTCACTTAAAGAAATCTGTTTTATTTGGAAATTATAGCTTTCCTACTTTTTATATATTATTTATCTTATTTCTTTAAATATTAAAGATAGTAGATTGTAATGCTGGCTGTGCTTGTAAGTTCATGTATGTTTTAACACTTTTTCTTGGCAGCATAAAACACTATAGCAAAATGATGTGGACTCTAAGGTTTTGCTACTCTCCTAGGTAATAAGTAGTTTTGAGTTAACCGGACCTTAGTCCTACCTAGTAGAGCAATAGCCTATACAGGATGGTTATGCCTTAGTTCATTGGGAATTATTTTCCTGGACAGAACCTCCTTTTATTTCTAGAATGCCTTTGAAGTTAGCCTAGGAAATTTATTTTTTTCTGAAATGTACAAAAGACTTAGGATTTCTCTAAAGAATTTCCAAGATGGAGCTCCAATTAGAGTCCTAAATCAAATTCACTATTACTGTATCATAATAACAAGATAGGAAAACTGCTCTAGAAGATGAAATCCAGCCATAAGATATTTGGGTTAGATTCTTCTTCTAGTCAAAGTAGCACATATCAGGGATTTAATTTTTAGAAAGTAATTTCCTGGTTAAATCTCAAGGTGAATAGTGATGTAGCACAAACACTACTTTCTTTATTTGTAGTACTCATGTAATTATATTGAAGTTAACCACTTGCGATTTTCTCAGCAATATGTTGAATATAATAAGATATTAAAATATTAAAAAACAGCCAAGAAGGTTATATTTTAGTTCATGATTCATTTCATCAACCCTGTCTCTCTAATATCACTCAAATGCATCCCATCCTCTCTACCTTCACTACCACTATCTCTGTCCAGGCTTTTATAATTGCTTTTTGGTTTACGGTCATTGGTCTCCTAGTCTCTGCTCTGGAAATCTATTTCATTCTCCATATCAGCTGTATAGAGTATAACAGCATTTTAAAAATGCAAATCTCATCACTTGGAGTGTGAAACCCTCTCTAAGTAAGAATTATTTATAGATGAAAGAAACAAAGGAGGGAGGAGGAAGAAATGTCCTTGAAAGGGAACAAAAAAGCTGGGTGCTGTATTTACTCCTTGAACTTTCAATTCCTAAGATTGCAGATTTCCTTCTACAAGCAACTTTTTAAGTCATATTTCCACATTTTTCTCCACTTCAAAGCATCTTGCTCCCATCTTATTTGCTCAGTGTCTTCCCCATTGACTGTCACCTTTAGATTAACAATTTCCTGTTCAGCTGCATGTATTTTCTTTCTAAGATACTGACTTTTGGATTGCTTCCTCCTCCCTGTTGAAGCAACTGTCTGAATACATCTTTTTACTATACTCAGCCTGGGTTTCCAAAACTAGGTTTCTTGGAAGTTGAAAAAATACAAAACTTCCTGCATAGTGGCAGGGGAAAAAATTAACTAGGTAATTGGGTATTTTTCCCCCTAATTCATTATATAAGTATTTGTATTTATTGTGCACTTAACACATGTGATTTCTTTTGTGTTATGTATACAACAACAGACAAAATTGCTCCTACTTCTAGAGTACTTAGTCTTTTTGGAAGATATAGACAATTACAATAGTGTGAGAAGTTGTATGATAGATTAGGATGTCATTAAAGTACCTAGTTGAAACACCTATCTCAATCTACCAGGGGAATTTTCTTAGGAGAATAAAGAATGAGTAGGGATTAGCAAGGAAGAAGTTGGGGTGGTGGCTTGGGGGATAGTGTTCAGGAAAAGAAATAGACATTTGAAAACCTAAATGGAAGGAAGCATCGTGGTAAGTTGGATAGATGAGAGTTGCTAAGAGGGCAACAGGAAAGGTAAGTGGGGGCTAGTTTGTGAAGGGCTTTGTCAGCCATGTAAGGGAATTTGGATTTTACCCTAAGGTAGTGGTTCTTTGACTTTAATGTGCATTCAAACTCACTGAGAGTATTTTTAAAATGCAGATTAGATTCTAATTCAGGAGGTTTGGAATGAAGCTTGATATTCTGCTTTTTTTTTTCTCTGTTTGCTGTTTTAAAACTTCTAGTTCAGAAGGTTTTACATGTCCTATTTCCTAACTTGTTTGTTGGTATATTATGAGTATGAGTTTTGTTAGCTCAAATGAAAAATCTTCTTTCCCATCATGACATATGCATGAGTCAAGTCTCCCTTGTAGGTGGAACTCAGCAATTTGTCTCCTGTCTGTCTACTGGGTATTTCTTAAACTTCCTCAGTGTCTAGGCCAAATCTTTGCTTATTTATTAGCTTTCCAGGCACCTTGCTTTTAGATCTCTCACAATTACATTGCAGTGATTTGGGAGAGACTGTCTCAGACTGCAAGCCCTCCTTCTTGGCCACCGTGAGTTCCTTTTGGAGGCTGCCATGAGTTGTTTCACAGCAGTCTTTCACTGGTTCATCTCTTAAACCATATAGATACCCTCGTATGTACTATTATTGAACTTGCTCTTCTTTCTGGCATGCCTGATGATGTATCCGGGAGGGAGAGAGTTCTTGGGACACTGTAGTTTATCACCCTGCCAATCTCTTGATAAAGCCTACACTTGTGAAGAATCACAGAGCTCTGTGCATTAACTTCTTCAAAATGGCATACTCTCTCGTCTTCAGCATTCCCTTCCACATCACAATCTTAATCCTCAGGAAACAACATGTTCAGTATAGGACTTTTCATCAACCTGTATATTGTCTTTTTAATTGGGGAGATGACAAAAGCTTCCAGCTTCTTGCTTTTCACAGTCTTTTAAATCTTTGTAAAGTTTATGAAATTCTCATCCTTAACTTCCTCAATTTCTTCATCATGATCATTTGTTCTTTCTCTATACTATGTTTCCTACTGTTGATTGCCTTTTGGACAGCCCCTTTTACCATTCTGTGTCTCCCCTGTCACAGGGCTGTCTAGCATTGAATCTTCTTCATCCACAGTGATCGCTGAGATGGTACTATGAGATGGTCCTTCTCAGAGGAACTCATATCACCCTGGATCACTTTTACAACTTTATTGGCCTGAGCCAGCTGGGTAGGCAAGGGACAGACTTTCTCGAGGCAGATAACACCATTATTTCTTTATCATCTATGGCATGATTTTCATGTGCATCACACTCTTTATCCGCATGACACATTTCAACTACATGGGGCTCCTCATCTTCACAGAGTTCCTCATCTTCATCACCCTTTTCAGATTTGCATAAACACAAGGCTCTATTAGATGTGGCTTCTCAGTCCAGCTTATATCACATTCAATCACTTTAGTCCAATAAACTCGACTTTATTGGACTGGGCCAGCAGTGTTAGTGAGGGACAGGGTTTCTCTGGGGAGTCTGGCTTTTTCCCATCACTGAGGTGCTTATGGGTATTGGATGGTAGGCTCAGGTCACTTCCATGCTGAAGGGGAGTTGCCTCTCCTGCTGGAACTGCTTGACATTCATAGACTTGCACACTTTTAATCTCATGCTCTTTTGGGCTTTTTACCAACTGAACCGCATCCCTGGCTTTTTTATTGAGAGGATTTGGGGTCAGCCTTATGTCTATTTTTTTTTAATTATGTTCATTTCTATGCCAGCACCTGACTTCAAGATCTCTTTGTCTTCTTCAACTTTAAGACACTGCCTTAAACCATAGTATATCTTTGCTCATATTTATTTATAATGTTATCTTCATCCTCAGGAGGGTTTCACAGAATAATTCTGTGAAAGCAAAGGTGTGCTCTAAAACCCTTCTGAGGGTTTGTGCTGTGCCACTTTCTCTTGCAGGCCTTTACCATAGGCCATATCATACAAATGGATGTTTTCCTTAAAAGTCGCAGAATATTACTGTAGGGGAATCTGTTCTTTCACTCACACTTTCTCCTCAGAGGCATAGCTTCTGAAAGGTGTGTTTCTATGTGAAGGGTTATTAGAAGGGCTCTTACCATGTCATCTCCTCTTATGAGTAACATAAAATAAAGCCTGTCTCTTTTGTTGGGAATATTGTCAGCTCCTGTGTAAATAGCAGTAGTGAGGAAACTGGTCATACCAGCTATGCTATGGCTATTGACTTCTGCAGGGATGTTTTGTTTTTCACATGTGTTTTCAACCTGCTCAAAATCAGATTGAGTCTTTTTTATTTTCTTTCTTTCTCCAAAGCCATTTTAGTGCTGGAACTGTGCTGTATGATAAGACTTTGGGGATATGGTTAGATGTGGTAGGAAATGGAGATTGTGGCACTAGAAAGGCAGCATACTTTCTGAGTGTCAGTAAATACAGAACACAGACTTAAATTTATTAAACCTGCCCCAGTAACATGGAGATGATCATAGATGGAATTGTGGTACCACAGACCCAGGAAAGGCTGGGCCATAGCCTGCATTTAATAGGGTCCGGGGTTGCTGCCTACAATATTGTGCATTGCTTTTTGAATAATAGTTCATTTTCTTTTTTTTTCTTTTCTTTCTTTCTTTTTTTTTTTTTTGAGACGGAGTCTTGCTCTGTCGCCCGGGCTGGAGTGCAGTGGCCGGATCTCAGCTCACTGCAAGCTCCGCCTCCCGGGTTTACGCCATTCTCCTGCCTCAGCCTCCCGAGTAGCTGGGACTACAGGCGCCGCCACCTCACCCGGCTAGTTTTTTTGTATTTTTTTTTTAGTAGAGACGCGGTTTCACCGTGTTAGCCAGGATGGTCTCGATCTCCTGACCTCGTGATCCACCCGTCTCGGCCTCCCAAAGTGCTGGGATTACAGGCTTGAGCCACCGCGCCCGGCCAATAGTTCATTTTCGAGTTCACTCCTGCATGACGAAGACCTAGAACTTCTGCTCCATCCCCTCCACCCCACCCATATTCTTCATTTCTAATAAGCTCCTAGATGAGGCTGACACTGCCTGTCCATGGACCACACTTTGAATAGCAAGCTCCTAAGGAAGATAGCAAGGATTTTAAGGATTTCAATTGGAGCAGAAAATATTATAAACATGTATTTGCATTCTAGAAAGAATACTGTGGTTTCAGAATAGAAGATTAACTGGAGGGGGCAAGATTGGAGGCAGGAAAATTTTAGCTGGCTATTTTAGTAAACCTGGTTAAGATATGACAGAGATTTCAGCTACTAGATGGCACTAGGGATGGAGAAAAACTGAGCAGATTCAAATATACTTGGAAGTAAAACTTATAATCTTAGAGAACTTTGAAAGTGAGAGAACAGAAGAATACAGACAGATTCCTAGGTATCTGGCTTGGTCAAATTTAATGCCACTCAAGGTGAGAGAGCAGATTTGCGCAACGATTTAAAAACAGGCAAATAATCAGATATTATTTTCTTTACCCAATTACAAATATCTATGTATCATCTCTGAATTCAGATATCTGTCATATAATCAGCAGAGAAATGGAAAAATATTTTTCCCTTCTTTGGTACAAATGGAGAGATTTTTTTTTTCTTGCATTGTAATACTTTGGACCAAATAATTAAATTAACTCCGTTGAGTTTGATGTGTTGCATACCCAGGGAACTAGTCTCATCCAGGAATCCCAGGGCACTGCTCCCACCCAGATAGGGAAGCAGTTTAATGTTCCAATTGAACACAGCCTGGTTTCAAAGTATATTACACTCTATTGCCACTTTACTTAGAGCAGTTCAGTGGAGTCCTTCCGTCAACTGGAAAAAATAATCAGTTTACCTGCCCTGTGAAACTATCAGTTTCAGCTTGGCTATTTTATCACAGCTTCCATTCTCTCACAGGTAAAATCTAGTTAGACTAAAGGACATCTTTAAAATTGTACAACAGTGGCCAGAGATGTCTAGCCTTATAAAGAGATGAGGAGGATTTTTAATGACCATATGAAGACATATCTATGAAACCAAAAATTTTCAGCCCTGAGTGGCATAGTCAATTACAGCCTATCTACCTCAGACCTCAGCAGCCTGTTCCTGAGGGATCTGCCTATTTCCCACATGGAAGGCTTAGCTCTCCATGTACTACTAAGTGCTGGTGAGCCTAAGGACAAAGGAATGGGAAATAGAATTCACAGAGTTTGTGTATTCTCGTCCTTTATTTTTCCTGAGTTGTAGGTGGTTTCACTCACCAGAAGGATCTTTTATGTTGCCAGCATTGGCTTTAAAAGTTAAAGATGGGATAGAGAATAGGTCAGCAAGACACCTAATTGCTTCATCTTTTTTCCTCAGGTCAGCCTGTTCTGAATTAGACTCCATTCCCCTCTAACATCACTCATTTACACACCCAACACTCTCCCAAATAAGGCTAATCTTTTACTGGTTTTTCTTCTTATAACTGTGGGACAGTGGATTTCAGCATCTGGAGGCTGTTAACTATTGGAATTATAGCCAGGAATATCTTACGGTTTCTAGTGGTTGTTATCTTTCTGCTCTGACATTGTTCAATTAGACTCAGAGTGGATAAAGGATTATAAGAAAACATGTAATGTGAAAATGCCTTAATTCTTATGTTCTCAAATCACTGATGTTGGCAATTGCTTTTCCCTTTATTTTCATTTTTTTTTTAGTAACTCTTTCACCATACAGGGATACTAGATTGAAAGTGCAACATTGCTGAGTCAATAAAACAGGTTTTTTTTCCAATTATCTCATCTGTGAAAATTCAGTTATCATAAATGTATTTGTCTTCTATAGATTAATTTTATGGATATTCAAAAAAATGTTTTATTTGGAAAGAGTATGCCCAGAATGGAAAGTTCTTAGACAATATATAGTGATTGGATTCTGCTACAATACAGGCATTTTTCTCACAAAGAACTGAATTTTGGAAGAGTTATTTGATCAGACTCATAGGGTCAGCTAAGGGTAGAGCCAAGACAAATTGTTTAAGTCAGAATTTTGTAACTTTCCTTATTATGAGAAAACTTGGGGTTCTCATTAAAAGAACATGGTTTTTTTCTGACTCTACATCCACAGTGACAGAGTGTTCAGGAGAGAAAATCAGAAATCTACATTTGAAAAGTATCCCGCTAACATGTGATTCTTATGTGCACACAAGTTTCAGGATTAATGGTTGATTTAAAAATCAGTAAAATGCATTCCAAAATATATACATTCTAGAAATCAGACAAAATTAATTACAAGTTCTTGACAGGAGACATAAATGTTTGGACACTTAATCTTGCAAGATTAATTTGGCTACTTCATAAAGGTGTCTAAGCAGATACAATAAGCACAGTAGGAATGACAATTAGATAATGCAGTGGGTAAATGTAATTGTAATAAATTTTATTTCTTGTCTTATTTATTTATATTTGCTATTTTGGAATCTACTATAATGTGTATTATTGGAAAACTTACCAGCAGATGGTAGCACTGTTTAACAAATATACCCCAGATCACAAAGGAGGCCACTGTGAATAATTTGTTGGCTACTAGAGCAGTAACATTCAAATATGTCAGAATATTGGATTGGGATTCAGAAAGCCTGACTCCTGGTCCCAGCTGTATTATTTATTGGCCCAATCACTTTGGAAAAATAATTTAATCTTAGTGTTTAGATAACATTGTAAGTAAAATTGGGATAATAACTCTCTTGGCTTTTGTTGTTTAGGGTAGAAAAAGAAAATTATTTTGAAATCATGGGAGGGGTAGAATGCTATGTAAATGCAAACTATCATCTCTCCTTTTTCCCCTGCTGCGTTTCTTGTTATTCAGGCATATATTTTAAAATGTGTCCCTTTTAGCAATAAAGGTGGCCATCACAGGGGAACTTAAAAGGACAACACTCATAAATGTCAAATGACTTCCTGTTGCTCATGTGTTCAACTAATTTTTGACAATTTTTTTCAGTTTTGTTTTTTATCTCATATATTCTAAGATGCCAAAACTTCATTATTGTTGGGTCTAAGGAAAGGTAATTCCAGCCTCTTAATTCATTTTCATATACAAACATTGCTTGTCTAACCTGTGCATATTCATGAATTAAAGAGGAAAACTCCAAGGAACCCAAATGATAACTTCAAGGTATTTTTACAGAAGAAAATAGCATCTGTGTACACTAGCATATTTAAAATACAAAGAGCATAGTGAACTATTAGCTTACCTTTACTGAATCTTTATTGTGTGCAGAGAAGTATACAACCACTTAAAAGATTCCAAGATATAGAACCCAGGGGCTCCTAAAAATTAAAAACTTTTCATTCTTTGGTGTATTTTCTTATCTTATTCCATAGATATATACTGATCATGTTCAATACTCCACGAACTTTACTAGGTGCTGGGGATATAGGCTATATAAGACATACATAATTCTCAAAGTTGCAATTTTTCAGATCATCTATGAAAGCAAACAGATATGGTATGTAAGGCTGAAAATAAGAACCACGAATATCACTGGGTGACTATTTCAATTAAAGCCAACGTGGAAAAAGTTAACATATGAGATGTGGATGGATGGAAAGAAGAGGGATTCTAATGGAGGATATGGTACCCACACAGTGGGATATATGATGTAGAGACAGTATAGCTTAATAGTTAAGAGTATGGGCTTTGGAGTCAAAATGATATGGAATAAAGTAGTAACTCTGCTACCTATAAATTGCATAATCTTTGGCAACTTACTCTGATTTTTTTTTTTTTATTTCTCAGTTTCCTCATGTGTAAAATAGATATGATAGTAGTTTCTATTTTATAGTTATTGTAAGAACTAAATCTGACAATTAGTGCACAGTAAATTCTAAATGTGGAAAAGCAAACAAATTTTCTTGAAACATATAAGTTATATAGAGAAGCAGTTTTTATAAGGCACTGACTGTTGAACACTGAGGTTTGAATTTATTATAGCAGAAAATGGGAAGTATAGATGTTCACATAGAAAAGAGGTGTCAGTGAAAAGATATTTAAAAGGTGTTATAGCAGTTGTATAAAGGGTGTTTTAGAACAGAGGGTGAATAAGGGTACGAAAAGGAGGGTCATCTTAAGAGTACAGATATGAGGTAATGTGAGCTTATACTTGGGTAAGGGATTTGGAAAGACTTGATGATGAATTGGATAGAAGATCAAGAGGAAGACAGGATTAAAAATTTATTCCAATAATATGAGCCTGGGGAATTAAAGGGGATGGTTGTATCTTTGGCAAAAAATAAGAAGCAGTGTTTTGTATGTGTGAAGAAAGCAAATATGTTTATTCTCATGAGAAAGAGCCAGTAAAAGACACAAAGCACCAGGCAGAAGAGTCCAAAATCAAGGCTGGATATTTCAGTTGAGAATAATCTGCCGAGTTTCAACATGGTCATTGAAACCAGTTGCTATTGTGTGGTTCAGGGTAGTAGGGGAAAAATGGAAAAAAATCACATAAATATATTCCAAGAAAGAATATGCTTGGGGCTGACAGAACATTTGAGAGAGTGATAAACTTACAAGCTTAACTCTGTTTTCATGAACTTGGAAGAGCAACTTCCTCTTGCTGTGCAGGATTTTTCCCACATTCTTAAAGTCCCATCCTCCTTTAACAATGTCCTATGTTGAAATGAATGAACATTTCTGATACTAACACATAACTAATTTAGTATCTGGCTGAGGTCACGGATAGTAATGTAAAATAGCAGGTACCTCCTATTCTATTAAAGTAGGTTTGTCATGTAAAGAGAACAGAACGTCTTTCAGGAACAAGTTGGCCACCCATAAAACATGCAAAAAGATGGAACAATAAAATCCCTTTCAGAGCCTCTGGGAAGATTTCCCTGAGATTCCATTCCCACAATCGTGTCAGGAAACTATCTTCAATATTGTAATCATAAGTCACACTTCTACTAGCATGCTTACCACATTGTGTTGATACTATCTTTTTAGATGGGACTGTGAACCTGACTAAATGCTAAGGGGCCTAAAGACAACGGAACAGTTACTTTCTATTTTGTTGAAAAATTTGTGTGTGTGTTTTTTTTTTTTTTTAATTTTTTTCAAGATGGAGTCTCGCTCTGTTGCCAAGGCTGGAGTGCAGTGGCATGATCTTGGCTCACTGCCACCTCTGCCTCCTGGGTTCAAGCAGTTCTCCTGCCTCAGCCTCCTGAGTAGCTGAGATTACAGGCTCATGCCACCATGCCTGACTAATTTTTGCATTTTTAGTAGTGACAGGGTTTCACCAAGTTGGCCAGGCTGGTCTTGAACTCCCGACCTCAAGTGATCTGCCCGCCTCAGCCTACCAACATGCTAGGATTACAGGCATGAGCCACCATGCCAGCCGAAAAAGTTATTTTAAAAATAACATTATTGAGGTCTAAGTTACACTCAAATATCACCACTTTGGACAAATATGCAGGCTAGTAACTGCTATCATAATGATGATGTAGAACATTTCTATGACTAAAAAGTCATCTCAGTGTGCCCCTTGGCAGTCAGTCCCCAACTCTGGCCCCTAGCAATATTTATTCTACTTTCTTTTCCTGCGGTTACAACTTTTCTAGAGTTTCAGATAAGTGAAATCATGTGGCATATGTTCTGTGTCTAATATTCTTGCTTAGCATCACGCTTTTAAGACACATCTTTGTTGAACGTATCACTAGTTTTTTACTTTTTCCTTTATTGATTAAACTGTATACTTTATTTGTAATTCATTAGTTTTTGCTAAATTCATTTGCCCAGGATCCAATATAGGATATCACATTACATTTAGTTGCTATGTATTTTTATATTACTCCAGGCTATGACTGTTTCTCAAAATTTTTTGTTTTTGATGACATAGACAGGAGGCATACTGGTCAAATATTTTGGAGAAGGTCCTTCATTTTGTTTTCCTGATGATTTTCATATGGTTAGACTGGGGATAAGGATTTTTTTTAGAATAAAATCACAGAGATAAGGTACCATTCTCATCCTTGCTTATAAAGGGAAGATCCCTATCAACATGAATTCTGACCGATGATGTTTACCTGATCACCTGGTTAAGAGTGTTAGTTTTTACCACTAAAATGTCATATTCTCCCCCATTTCTACTTTGTACTTTAGAAGCTAGTCACTAAGTGTAGCCCATACTTAAGGGTGGGGAATTATATCTCTTTTAAAAAGGAAGTATGAAAGGAAAATAAATCTCAAAACCCCAAAATCAGTAAGCCAAAGGGAAAAGTCAAGCTGGGAACTGTGTCAGGCAAACCTGCCTCCCATTTTATTACTAAATAAGATAGCTACAATGATTTAAAAATAAAAGCTCCCTCACAATTTGCCCATAGGATATTCCTGTGGAAAAAGGACAGAGAGAACTCAGTTATCGCTCTGCTCCCTGAGGCAAATGCATTTCTGATTGCTTCCTCTGCGCTTTTGTTTCACTAAGCCAGACTAAGGCATAAGTGACGATTTTTCTACCTCTCACATGTGAATTGTGTATTCAGTGAAAGGGTAATCAGAGGCTCAAAAGAATGCAACCAATTGTCTTTTATCTGCTTATGACCTAGAAGCCCTCTTCCCTGCTTCAAGTTGTCCCACATTTCCAGACTGAACTAATGTACAACTTACATATATTGATTAATGCATCACGTCTCCTTACAATGTATAAAACTAATGTTAGGACTTTTTGAGGCTGTGTCACAAGCATGTTCTTAACCTTGGTAAAATAAACTTTCTAAACTGAGCTCTGTCTCGGATACTTTTGGGTTCACAGGAGTATAAGTGAATTGAGTTCTTGTGTACAGGAGATTTGTCTTTTCTCTCCTATTTGTTTAATCATTTCTTTGTGTCAGAATGTATTCATGCATATTTATATTTTGGGTTATCATCCAATACTATGTTATGTATTTAATTGCTCAAATTTTTCCAGCTTTCGCCATTGGGAACTCATTTTCTTGATGACAGTGTGTTCAGTCTTTCACCAGTAATCATCATATGAATTGTAGATGTATTGTACATGTGCTTTATCATGTTGTAAAGGCTCTCTTCTATTTCTAATTTGCTGAGATATTTTATTTAGAGTAGATGTTAAGTTTTGTCAGATGCTTTTTGTGCATCAATTGAGATAGTCATGTGACTTATCTTCTTAGTTTGCAAATATTACTGATGCGGGATTTTTTACTCCATAGCTCAGCTAAAACCCGGGTTCTTGTCTCACAACCAGGAAAAATTAGGTACATGGACACATTGAAAGGTGAGGAGAGCAGAATTTTTTAAAAGAAAGCTCTCAGCAAAAAAAGGGGGGGTGAAAAAAAGGGGTTCCTGCCAACAGGCTCCCACCTCACAGACTGAAGACTAGGCCATACATATGAGCTGAAGAGGCCTGGCTCCTCCCCACTGCATAAGATGCAAATTCCTGGTGGCTCCACCCCATTCTCCCAGTATGCAGGTGGGCCCTTGTCTGAGCCACTCCACATTGATTTATTTCTTTTACTGTGAATGTGTTAAGGGATGGAATTTTTTTACCATGGGCATATTTAGGCAAGACCCTGTGTGGGTACCTTTATCTGCCTCCTGCATCTATCATGAATTACATTGATTCTTGAATGTTAAATCAGCCTGATATTACTGGGAACTGCACTTGGTTATGATTCTTATCTTTTTTTAAATATTGTTTGACTTTAAAGGCTAAAAGTTGAAATTAGGATTTTTTTGCATCTATGTTTGTGAGAGAGATTGGTCTGCCATTTTCTTATACTGCTTATCTGATGTTTGTATTGTGGCATCAAAGAATAAGTTGGAAAGTATTTGCTTCTTTTACTTATTAAAAAAGACTTTGTGTATGATTGGTATTTATTCTTAACTGTTTAATAGAGTTTACCCTTGAAGCAACCTGGGTATGGAATTTTAATTGTGGGAACATTTTAAAGTATAAATTTTCATATATGTATATGGCTATTCATGTAATCTCTTCATCCTTCTGAGCCTTTTCTTGTGTGTGTGTGTGTGTGTGTGTGTGTGTGTGTGTGTGTATCTATCTATCTCAAGAACATTTTCAGTTTCACCTTTTTGTATTTATTTCCATGAAGATTTTTGTAACATTTCTTTATCCTTTTAATATCTGTAGCATCTATATTGATGCCACATCTCTCCTTTCTGAATATTGGTAAATGTCTTTTTTTTTTTTTCTTGTTTAGTCTGGCCAAATATTTTCACTTTCTTTGAAATTTTAAAGAACTAGCTTTTGGTCTACTTGATTTTACTCTATTTTTTCTTTTGAATTCTATTTTATCAATTTTCTTAACTTCTGATCTTCATTTTGTAGGTGCCCAGTGGGTTCTCCTTGCCTGATGCCTAGACAACAGGTAAGCTGTGTGGGAGATCAGTTTTGTTATTACTCAAATCAGTCTCCCTGGGCATTTGGGGATCCAGCATTTGGGTACTGGAGTTTGTAAAGTTAATTTGATGGGTAGGGGCTCGAAGAGTGCTTGGTCAGGTTGGAGACAGACTCATAGGGGGTCGAAGTGAGGTTTTCTTGCTGTCTTCTGTTCCTGGGTGGGTTTGTAGAACATGTTGACCTAGATTACCAGTCTGGGTAGTGTCAGTTGATCCACCGAGTGTGGGGTCTGCAAAATATCTCAAGCACTGATATTAGGTTTTACAAAGTGATATTATCCCAAAGAGCAATTTGGGGAGGTTCAGACTCTTAAAGCCAGAGATTGTATGACCTCTAAACCATAATTTCTAATCTTGTAGCTAATTTGTTAGTTTTGCAAAGGCAGACTGGTCCCCAGGTAAGACGTGGGTCTTTTCAGGAAGGGGCTATTAGCATTTTGTTTTAGAGTTAAACCAGAAACTGAATTCCTTCCCAAGGTTAGTTCCATCTATACCCAGGAATGAACAAGGTCAGCTTAAAGGTTAGAAGCCAGATGGAGTCAATTAGTTCTGATCTCTTACACTGTCATAATTTCCTCTGTTACAATTTTTGCAAAGGTGGTTTCAACTTTATAGTCTTCCTAATTTGTACTTAAGTGATTTTCTTTTTCAAGTCTTTAGCTGGAAGCTAAAGTCACTGACTTCAGATCTTCTTCTTTTCTAATATAGGCATTTAGTTCTATAAAATTTTCCTTAAGTAAAGCTTCAGCAACATGTTACAAATTATGATATGTTATCTTTTCATTTTCATTCAGGGAAAAATATTTTCTAATCACCTTTTTGATTTCTTCTCTGATCTCTGAATTATTTATAATTGAAATGTACTATATTGTTTACATACCATATGGCTGACCTACTATAAAATTATCATGTTTAAGTATAGTTCCATGATTTTTAGCAAGTTTACATAGATGTGAAACAATCACCACCATTTAGGTAACAACTAAATCACCATTTAGGTAACAACATTTCCATCACCACAAAAAAAATCCCAGGTGTCCATTTGTAGTGGGTCCCGGTTCTCACTCCAAGCAGTTACTAATCTGTATTTTGTCTCTATATAGTTGCATTTTCTGGGTTTTTCATATCAATTAAAAACATATAATGTGTTATTTAGACATATTAATTTTTAATATTTGTGGATTCACAAAATATCCTTCGTTGATTTGTAATTATGTGCTTTGTATGACAATGTTAATCCTTCTAAAGTTATTGAGGCATGTTTTATGGCCTACAATATGGTTTATTTTGGATTATGTTCCATATACAATTGAAAGAGTGGGTGTTTTGCTGTGTGATGGATGCAGTATTCTAGAGATATCAGTTAGGTCAGGCGGGATGATACTGTTTTTCAAGTCTTCTATATCCCCACTGATTTTCTGCCTAGTTTCTTTTTCTGTTATTAGGAGTGCAATACGATATTGAAATAGCCAATCATTATTGTTGAGTACTTTATATTTTCCTTCAATTCTGTCATTTTTTTTTACTTCATGTATTTTGAGACTATGTTGTTACCTCCATATATGTTTATATATTTTATATTTTCCTGTTAAATCGATCATTTTATTATCAAATTTTCTTTTTTCTCCTAGTAGCAATTTTTTGGTCTAAAAGTGTATTTCTTTTTTCTGTTATTGGCGTAGCCAGCCATCTCTCTTATGAATACTGCCTGCATGGTATAGTTTTCCTGCATTTTTACTTTTAGCCTCCTTGTATCTGATATGATTAGGCTTTGTGTCCATACCTCAATCTCATCTTGAATTGTAATCCCCATGTGTCAAGGCTGGGAACAGATGGAGGTAATTAAATCATGGGGGGGCAGTTTCTCCCATACTGTTCTAGTGATAGTGAGTTATCGTGAGATCTGATGGTTTTATAAGCATCTGGCATTTCCCCTGCTTGCATTCACTCTGTCCTGCCACCCTATGAAGAAGGTGCCTGCTTCTCTTTTGCTTTCTGCCATGATTTTAAGTTTCCTGAGGCCTCCCCAGCAACGCCGAACTGTAAGTCAAGGAAACCTCTTTCCTTTATAAATTACCCAGTCTCAAGTATTTCTCCATAGCAGTGTGAGAAAAGACTACTATAGTGTCATTTAAACTAAAGTTTATCTCTTGTGAATAGGATATGATTATATCTTGAAGTGTTTTTGTTGTTGTTGGTTGGTTGGTTTAGGTTTTTTTTTTTTTTTTTTTTTTTTTTTTTTTTTTTTTTTAATGTCTATTTTAACCATCTCTACCTTTGGTATTGAGTAATATAGCAAACATTTATATATAATGTAATTAATTTTTTGTTTTCAGTTTCTCCTTTACTCCTTTCTTTTGCTTTCAGTTTATCTTTTTTAGAGTATCACCTTATTTCTTTTGTTTTCATTTTAAAGTTTTCTCAAAGTTTTTAAAGGATTATTATATGTGACTTATTTTTAAACAATCTGCTTAAGATTAATGCTAATGAGGAAGGTAGAACAAGATGCCCAAATAGACAATTACCTCCAGTAATTGTCTTTCTCACAGGAACACCAATTGAACAACTATTCACACAAGAAAGCTCCTTCATAAAAACAAAAAATCAGGTGAGAGATCACAGTACCTGGTTTTAATAGCATATCAAGGAAAGAGGCACAGACGAAGGTAGAAAAGACAGTCTTGAATTAGTGACACCCAACATCATCCCTCCATACCATGCAATCACTGCACTGTCCCCCTGGCAGTGGCTGCATGGTTTGGAGAGAGAATCTGTGTGTCTTGGGGAAGGAGAGTTCAGCAGTTGTGGAACTTTGCATTGGAACTCAGTGCTAGCCATCAGAGCGGAAAACAACATGGAACGGAATTCAGCTTGTGCTCACGGAGGCAGCATTTTAGACCAGCCCTAGCTAAAGAGGAATTGCCTATTCCAGTGGTCAGAACTTGAGTTCCAGCTAGCCCCACCAACATGGGCTAAAGCACTCTGAACTTTGAGAGGCCAAGACTGGCGGATTGCTTGATCCCAGGAGTTTGAGACCAACCCTGGGAACATAGTGAGACCCCATCTATGCCATATATATGTGTGTGTATACATATTTTAATTAAAAATTTAAAAAAGCAAAACACTCTGGTCCTAAATAAACTTGAAAGGCAGTCTAAGCAAGAAAGACTGCAACGGACTTGGGGTGCACGTGACATAGTGAGACACCAGCCAGGGCAGCTAAGGGAGTACTTGTGTCATCCCTCCCCCAACCCTGGGGAGTGCAGCCCATAGCATCAGAAGAGACTCCTCCTTTCTTTTTGAGAAGAGAGTAAAGTGGACTTTGTCTTGTAACTTGATTACCAGCTCAGCCATAGTAGAATAGGACACCAGGCAGAGTTCTGAGGTCTCATTCCAAGCCCTATCTCCCAAATGACATATCTAGACATACCCTGAGCCAGAAGGGAACCTGCTGCCTTTAAGGGAAGAAACTAGTTCTGAAAGGATTCATCACCTGCTGGATAAAGAACCCTTGGGCCTTGAATAAACATCAATGGCAGCCAGAGAGTCCCTGCCACAGGCAATGGCTGAGATCCAATGCTATACTGGTTTCAGGTGTGACCTGGCATGTTCCCATAGGTGGTGAGCACAGGGAGAGACTCCTACTTGAGGAAAAGAGAGTGAAGTGCAAACGAGACTTTGTCTTGTAGCTCGGGTACCAGTTTGGCCACAGTAGGGTAGAGAACATAGTGGTGCCCTGGAGTCCCTGACTCCAGGCCTTAGCTCCTGCATGGCATTTCTGCACTAGCCCTGTGACAGTGACAGAGATAGCCACTACACTCAAGGGAGAGACACAGGCAAGGCAGCATTTACCAGAAGCTGTCTGAAGAGCCCTTGGGCCTTGAGTGAACACCAATCCTCTCTGTAGGCCTGGGTGGTGGTGGCCACAAAAAAGTGACTCTTATTGCTTAAGGAAGGGAGAGGGAAAAGTGGAAGGACTTTGTCTTGTGTTTTACGTGCCAACCCAGCTGTAGCAAAATAAAGCATGATATAGATTCCAAAGCTTCCTGACTTCAGTCCCTGACTTCTGGACCTACCCAGGGCCAGGATGGGGATAGATAACTTATCACCCTTAAGGGGAGGACACAGGCCTGGTTTGATTCCCCACCTACTGACTGAAGATCCCTTGGGCCTTTAGTGAACTTCAGCAGTGGTCAGGCAGTGGTTGCCATGGTCCTTGGGTGAGACCCGGAGCTATGCTGGGTTCAGGTCTGACACAGCATAATAGCAATGGTTGTGGACACAGACATGGTTTTGTCTTCTCTCCCCCAGATCCAGGAAGCTCAGCAAGGAGAGAGAGAGAGAAAGAGAGAGAGAGAGAGAGAGAAAAGAAAACAAGAGTCTCTGCCTGGTAATCCAGGGAATTCTCAAGGATCTTACCCAAGACCACCAAGGTGGTACTTCTATGAGTCTATGAGAGTGATAATGTTACTGGGTACTGGGCTTGGGGTATCCCCTTAATGCAGACATGGCTGCAGTAACCAAAAACTTAGATCATAACACTCACTTCCCTATGAATATCCCTGGAAAGCCTTCACAAGAAGGATGGGTACAAATAAGTCCAGACTGCAAAGAGAACAATAATACCTAACTCTTCATTGCCTAGACAAAGACGAACATCCATGAGCTTCAAGATCATCCAGGAAAACATGGCCTTACCAAAAAGAACTAAATAAGAAAGCTGTGACCAGTCTTGGAATGACAGAGATATTTGACCTTTCAGGCAAAGAATTAAAATAGCTGTTTTGATGAAGCTCAATGAATTTCAAGATAACACAGAGATAGAATTTGGAATACTATCAGATGAATTTAACAAAGAGATTGAAGTAATTTTTTTACACTGATGTTCACAGCAGCTTTTTTACAGTAGCCTCAAATTTGGTCAACCTCAAATGTATATAAGAAGATTAATGGAAAATCATAAGATTGTAGTAATTTTTAAAAATCAGGCAAAAATTTTGCCGCTGGAAAAATCAATTGACATACTGAAGAATCCATCAGAGTCTGTCATTTGCAGAATTAATCAAGTAGAAGAAAGAATCAGTGAGCTTGAAGATAAGCTATTTGAAAATACACAATTAGGGGAGTCAGTCAAAAGGGAAAAGAATAAAAGACAATGAAACACACCTATAGGACATAGAAAATGGTCTCAAAAGAACAAATTGAAGAGTCACTGGCTTTAAAGGGGTGGGGAGAGAGAGA
>NW_016806092.1:827476-862833 GCF_001698545.2 Rhinopithecus bieti
GAGAGAGAGAGAGAGAGAGAGAGAGGGAGATTAGATTGAGGTAGAAAGTTTATTCAAAGGAACTTTGGGAACAGTGAACTTTCCAAACCTAGAGAAAGGTATTAGCATTCAAGTATAAGAACACCAAGTAGATTTAATCCAAATAAGACTACCTCAAGACATTAAATAATCAAACGCCCAAAAGTCAAGGATAAAAAAAGTATCCTAAAAGCAGCAAGAGAAAGGCAACCAATAGCATGCAAGGGAGCCCCAATATGTCTGGTAGCAGACTTCTCCATGGAAACCTTACAGGCCGGGAGAAAGTGGCATGACATAGTTAAAGTGCTGAAGGCAAAAAAAAAAAAAAAAAAAAAAAAAACAAAATTTTACCCTAAAAAAAAATATCCAGGAAAGATATCCCTTAAACATGAAGGAAAAATAAAGACTTTCCTAGACAAAGAAAAGCTGAAGGATTTTACCAACACCAGTTTGTAAACTGTTTGTTTACAACAGTTGTATCCAGTGAAGATATCCTTCAAACATGAAGGAAAAATAGACTTTCCTAGACAAAGGAAAGCTGAAGGATTTTACCAACACCAGTTTGAACACTTATGTTCAATAAGAAATGCTAAACAGTGTACTTCAATCTGAAAGAAAAGAACATTAATTGAACAGGAAGAAATCATCTGAGGGTGCAAAACTCACTGGTAATAGTCAGCACACAGAAAAACCAATATTATAGCACTGTAATTATGGTGTATAAGCTACTCATCTCTTGAGTAGGAAGACTAAAAGATGAACCAATCAAAAATAAATTTAATAACTTTTCAAGACTTAGTATAATAAGGTATAAATAGAAACAATAAAAGTTAAAAAGCAAGAGTAAGAAGTTAAAGGGTAGAGCTTTTATTAGTTTTTTTTTTTTTTTTTTTTTTTTTGCTTGTTTATGCTGTCAGTGTCTAGTTGTCATCAGTTTAAAATAATAGGTTATATGCAAGCCTTATGGTAACCTCAAATCAACAAACCTATACAGATACACAAAAAGCAAAAAATCAAAACATACCACCAAAGAAAATCACCTTCATAAAAACAAGAAGGAAACAAGAGAAGAACACAAAACAACCAGAAAACAAATAAAATAGCAGGAGGAAGGTCCTCACTTATCAATAACATTTGATATAAATAGATTAAACTCTCTAATCAAAAGACATAGAATGGCTGAATGAGAGAAAGAAAAAAAAAAAGACCTGATAAGTTGCTGCCTACAAGAAACACACTTTACCTATAAAAACACGCATAGACTGAAAATAATGAGATGGAAAAAGATATTACACGCCAATAGAAACCAAAAAAGAACAGGAGTAGCCTATCCCGGTGGTCAGAACTTGAGTTCCAGCTAGCCCCACCACCATGGGCTAAATACTTGATACTTACATCAAGAAAAATAGATTTCAAGACAAAAACTATGAGACAAAGAAGGTCACTATACAATGATAAAAAAAGTGTCAATTTAGCAAGAGGATATAACAATTATAAATTTGTATGCACTCAACACTGGAGCATCCAGACATATAAAGCAAATATCATTAGATATAGCTAAAGAAAGCTAAAGAAAGATAGAACCCAGTATAATAATAGCTGGAGAGTTCAGCATCCCACTTTTAGCATTGAACAGATCATCTAGACAGAAAATCAAAGAAACATCCAACTTAATCTACTCTATAGACCAAATGGACCTAATAGATTTTTTACAGCACAATTCATCCAATGGCTGCAGAATATACATTCTTCTCCTCAGCCTGTGAATCATTCTCAATGATATATCTTGTATTACCCCACAAAACAAGTCTTAAATAAAAAAAACAACTTATATTGTCTTCTCTGACCACACTGAAATAAAACTAGAAATCAATAATAAGATGGACTTTGGAAACTATGCAAACGTGGAAATTAAGCAGTATGCTCTGAAATGACCAGTGGGTTAAAGAATTTAAGAAGGAGATGGAGATTTGAGACAAATGATAGTGAAAACACAACATCCCGAAACCTATGGAATACAGTGAAAGCAGTGCTAAGGGGAATGTTTGTAGCAATAAGCGTCTACATCAAAATAGTAGAAAAAAGAAAAAAACAAGATTTTTTGAGTAACACTCCACAAGCCCAGAACACCAAAACAAAAATGGAGAAGTGGAATCATATCAAGTTAAAAAACTTCTGTAAAGCAAAGTAAACAATTGACAAAGTGAAGAGACAATCTACAGGATGTGAGAAAACATTTGCAAACTCCCATCTGATAAGGAATTAATAACCAGAACATATAAAGAGAATAAATAACTCAATAGGAAAATATTTAATAGTCTGATTTAAAAATGTGCAAAAGATCTGTCTAGACATTTCTGAAAAGAAGGCATACAAGTGGCAAACAGGTATATGAAAAAGTGCTCAGCATCACTGGTCATCAGAAAAATGCAATCAGAACTACAATGAGATACGATCTCACCCCAACTGAAATGGCTTTTATCCAAAAGACAGGCAATGACAAATGCTGCGAGGTTGTGGTGAAAGGGAACTTTTGTACACTGTTGGTGGAAATAAAAATTAGTACAGCCAGTATACAGAACAGTATGAATGTTCCACAGAAAACTAAAAATAGAATGGCTATAGGATCCAGCAATTCCTCTGCTAGTTTATATACCTTTCTTTTGAAAGGTAGTCAGTGTACTGAAGAGATATCTGTGCTCCCATGTTTATTGTAGCACTATTCACAACAGCCAAGATTTGGAAGCAACAAGTCCATCAACAGATGAACGGATAAAAAAAGTATGGTACATATTCACAATGGAGTATATTTGGCCATAAAAAAGAATGAGATCCTGTCATCTACAACAACATGGATGGAACTGGAGGTCATTATGTTAAATAAAATAAGCCAGGCGCATAAAGACAGACTTTGCATGTTCTCACTGATTCATGGGAGCTAAAAATGAAAACACTTGAACTCATAAAGATAGACAATAACAAATGCTAGTGAGAATATGAAGAAAAGGGAACCCTTATACACTGCTGGTGGAAATGTAAATTAGTACAACCTCTATGGAGAACAGTTTGAAGGTTCCTCAAGAAACCAAAAACAGCTACCATATGATCCAGAAATCCACTCCTAGGTATATCTCCGAAAGAAAGGAAACCATTATATCACAGAGATACCCGCACTTTCATGTTTGTTGCTGCACTATTCACAGTAGCCAGGATTTGGAAGCAATCTGAGCATCCATCACCAGATGAATAGATCAAGAAAATATGCTGCATATACACAATGAAGGATTATTTAGCCATAAAAAAAATGAGATCCTGTCATTTGCAACAATATGGATGGGATTGGAGGTCATTATGTTAAGTGAAATAAGCCAGACACAGAAAGGCAAACATCACATTTTTTCTTTTTTTTTTTTTTTTTTGTGGGAGCTAAAAATCAAAGCAATTGAACCCACAGAGACAGAGAGTAGAAGGATGGTTACCAGAGACTGGGAATGGTAGTCAGGGGTTGGGGAAGGTAGGGATAGTTAATGGAATATGAAAACCACCATAGATAATACACAAATAGGCATGATTGTGTTTCAAGAAAACTTAATTTATGGCCACTGATATCAGTATTTTTATATAATCACGTGGAACATTAAATTTTTTTTTCAACAATTAAATATATAAAGTCATTTTTAGCACACAGGCTGTACAAAATTGGGCAATGGACTTAATTTGGTCCATATGCTTTGTTTGCTACCCATTCCCAACATTCCCCCCAAAAAGGTGAAAGATATATATGATCTGAAGAGAAACCAGAGTGTGCTACCCTTCCCTAGGTAATTGTACGTCTTGCTCTCCATCACTCTTTACTGAAATGCTGCCACCCCAGTAGCGGCCTCCCCGGTAACCTTTTAACAACAGCACATTTTCTAATGCCCTTCTCTACTTTTGGTTACAATATAGCACTTATCTTAACATAACAGACTATCCATTTTATCCATTTATTGTTGATACCCTTTACACCTTTTATTAAAATATACACTTCTTGAAAGTTAGAATTTTTGGTTTTGTTTACCACATTAGCCCCAATGCCTACAAAAGTGTCTGGTATATTGGATGCACTTAATACACCAGGTTACCTACACAGCGATTAATTCAGACCTATGGGAAAAATCATACAGCAGTAAATGACAATTCTCACCAGGCCAGATGTTGTGATATTTCAGTGTCTCCAGTTCAAGGACATACATGGCAGATACTCTGAGCTCACAGTTGTAAAAACAGTAAGGAAACACCTTAGGAGCAAGCAAAGGTAAGGGTCTGAGAGTAAAAGATGGAGGTTTTATTGGACAAGCTACCTAGATTATTCAAATCAGGGAATTCAGCTTAAAAATGCAGTTTGGATTAAATTTTGTTTTTCCCCTGATACCTAACTGGTAAAGGTTAATGGGGAGTAGGGTATCAGTTATAGATAGGTACTACATTTCTATTACCTCTGAATTGTACCACCAGTAATCGCTTGGTGGTTCTATGAAAGAAAGAAAAAAACAAATAAACAAACAAGGACGGTAGAAAGCGTATGTTCGTAGTGGTTGCCTTAGGGGAGAAAGACTGGGAGTTTGGCTTTGAGGAGGACTTGTTCATTCGGATTGTTTGCATAGTGATTAAGGAGGAGCCTCCAAAATTGTTATATGTGAGAGTCTTAAGATGCTAAGCTGACATGAAGATGGGGAGGCAGGCTTTTTTTTGGATATGTATATACACGGCCAACACACTCTTATTGCTTAGAGGGCATGGGAGATGTGGTGAATTATCACAGGCGTCTAAAGCTACTTCAGACTACCTTTTGGGTTTACATGTAACCATTTGTATGTTTTGTTTTGAAAAGATAAAAGATATAATTTTAAAACTGATAAAATAGAAAATAGATCAAAGTATAGAAATCAGAATTTCTGATATCCAGGAAAATATGCTTTTAATTATCTCTGCCTTCTTTTCTATAACCAAGAGTTCAGTGTGTCAGTGTTTTATCTTTATTATCTTAATATTTAAAAATAATTATATAGAGACAAAGTCTCGCTCTGTTGGTTCAGGCTGGGGTTCTCTGGAGTAGCTGGATTATAGGCATGAGCGACCAAGACTGGCTAGTGTGTGTCAGTTTCTACAGCAATTTCCTCATTTGTTTACAAGTCTAGTAAATAAC
Organism: Rhinopithecus bieti; assembly: GCF_001698545.2. Lineage (NCBI taxonomy): Eukaryota > Metazoa > Chordata > Mammalia > Primates > Cercopithecidae > Rhinopithecus > Rhinopithecus bieti. Next base: position 832,683 of record NW_016806092.1, read on the forward strand.
ATCCTTCTGAGTTTTTACTGCATGTCTATTGTTAGGCAGTACAAGACCTTGTAAACATGTGCATTCCTGGTCTTTGAAGTAGCCTATGCCTGTGAATGGGAGGACAGAACTGTGAGGCCAGAATCTCCCACTTCTTTGAGGGGAACCACTATTTGTTTCCCAATTCACAAGAAATAGAATAGGAGTGAAAAATCAAATGCATCCTGAGACCAATCTGTTAATATAAATGCAGGGAACATCCCTCTGTAGGATGAGAAGGACCAGAGGAACAATTGCAACCTGAGGAGGGGTACACTTTTCATAAAGCACAACAGCAATTCAGTAACTGTTAAAGGCCACTGAATTGCTAAAGGCCATTTAAAACTGGGATTTGGTCTTCTCCATCTTCCAATTTATTAAGAGAAGATAGACATCAAGATTTGTATATAAGATCTGTTCAATTTTAAATGTTAACTGGTAGATAATTTTTAAAAATGTTATATATGGGCCAAATAAAATACCATTTTGGATCTAGCAAGCTAAATCCAGGAGATTGAGACCTCTGAATAAGATGTTTGGTAAAGTTGTTTTCTTTTACATGGTTGTAGAACTCATGTGGTATGAAGTTTGTAGTATTTGGAAGTATCTTTCTCATTCTGCTAATGGACTGTTATTGCCGAGGAAGAACAGAGAAAAGTAGGGTGAAGTGTGGACTTGAGTACATTTGTGTTTCTGGAGTTTTGAGTTGAGATTCTAAATAGATAGGTAGACACAGACATAGGTATAGATCGTGGATACATACGTTAACTGTGATCATTGTCCTTATAAATGGTAGTTTGTTAGCAGAATGGAAAAGATACTTTGATATTATAAACTTTATACTACAATATACTTCTGCAGCTACATGAAAGACAAAAAGATAAAGATATGTTCAGAACTAATGTTAAAAGTGGTAGGTAGTTGCCATTAAAATAGTGTAAAACTTCTGAAAACTTGCAATGGGAATGAATCTAATTTATAGCATGGCTTCTATGAGAAAAAAAGTCCAAACACTAAACTATTTATATTCAAGGGAACATTTAAAATATAGCCCTTTCATAAATTGGAGCCTTTCTGCCTGTGGTCTTCTCTCCCAGAGAACAAGATTTGGCTACAAGAAACATTTTCACCGTTCTTGAAGCTTAGTGTAGTTGTTGAGCCAAGTTACTCATAAAGGAAAGAAAAAGAAAACATGAGCTGTAAGGTGGCATATGGAATATTACCTGAGCACCTTACAAATGCAAGACTGTAGTGAACTTGAAAAGACTTTGACATTTATGTTTCCTCTTCTGCTGACCTACAGATAAGAAACACTTTCTTTCTGGGGATACTTGATCAGGCTTAGGAAGAATGACCCCACACAGCCCTAACCAGGACCCTTGGGCAGCTGACTAAGTTTCACAGGCAATTCATCCACCATTCCTTTTACTTCTGATGCATGATTTTCCTTCCTACCTGCCAGTTTCTGGAGGCTGAGGAAAGTTTTCAGTTTCAGTATGTGTCTGCAGTCCCTAGAAATGTGTCAATCTTGGATAACACATTTCCCTAATTCTAATTTTTACATAGTAGCTCTGTTTAATGTATATGGATGTGAAAATAAATTTCCATTTACTTTGAGGGTTTCTCGTTTATCAGTAAGCCTAATTAATATCCTAAAGTTTTAGCATCATCTCAAAAACTTTTTTAATGTGTTTTTTCTAATATGAAAATATTAAATAGGCAATCATCTTTTGACAAAAAAAGTGTTTATACCATGCATTTGCTATTGTAGAAATATAGAGAACCAAAATAGATTATTCTTGCTCTATTGCAGTTAGCAGGATCAGACAACATACTAATGGGCTAGTAATTTACAATGATAAAGGTATCCACCCATCTTCAGGATTGAACTGTCCTTATGGTTTCTGACTTACCTTGAAACACTGTTTTAGTTTATTACACATTTTCAGACTCTGCCCTTCCACACTCCTGGCATTAAGTGGAGGTAAGTCCTATTATTACCAGCCAGTTTAATCTTACTACCCTGTATATGATTTCTGTTTCAGCAAGTAAAAAATGTCCAGTTTCAGACTTTCAAATTTTACCCAGTCTCCATATTTACACACAATACTATACTCTTAAAAGCAATATTACTTTTTAAGCGAATTCAGTTGCCTTTCCCCTTATATCCAGTCCAAAGCTGTCTCTCCCATAAGGCAATGTTTACCAATCCCTTATTGGGATATTATTTAAATTTTAGTGTTAAGAAATATTTTTCGCAGTAGCTTTGTGGAGACTGGGTTCATCAGCCCCATATACATCTCTATTGTCCATCTAACCTATCTGCCCCCTTCATCTCTCTATTTAAAATGTTGTTTCCCTCATTTCCAAGATCACTCACTTCAAAGACATGTTTGATCTCAAGTGAACTCCAAACAACTTCCTCTTGGACCTTTAAATTACAAACCTCATTAATAGAAGAATAGAAGACTAAAGAAAGAATTTACCTTAACATCTGCCTGAAAATGCAAGCAAAAAAAGTGAACCTTCATTCATTCCGGTGTGGTAAGAATCAATCCCCATCCACCTCCCCTGCCCACTGTCGGTTGCCTCCAATATGTTCACACCCTAATCCCTAGAACCTATAAATACATCACTTTATGTAGCAAAGAGGATTTTGCAAATGTGATCTAATGAAGAACACTGAGTTGGGGAGATTATCCTGGATTACCTAGGTAGTGTTAATGAAATCCTCAAGGGGTCTTATAAACAAAAGAATCAGAAGATTCAGTATCAGAGGCAGAGAGAGATTTGAAGATGCTGCTGAGCTTGAAGATGGAGGAAGAAGCCACAAGCCAAGGAATGCAGGTGGTTTTAAGAAATTGAGAAAAATAAGGAAATAAATTTTCCACTAGAGCCTCCAGAAAGGAATGCATACAGACACACCTTGATTTTTAGCCTATTGAGACCTGTGCCAGATTTTTGACATCCATAAATGTAAAGTAATACCTTTGTGTTGTTTTAAGCCACTAAATTCACGGTAATTTGTTATAACTACAGTAGAAAACCAACAAGAGGAGTAAGAACATTTTTGTATTCTTTAACAGAGTAAGAGTTTAGTATGGATATTTTAATTAACTCCAAACATACAGCATAGAAGCTGTCTGCCACATAATATGGTGTACATCTATGCATATATATATGCTCCTGTATTATATATAATGATGTACATATATATGTGTATGAATGTCAATATATAAACATATATGCCAGAAATTAAAAGTTTAGAAAAACTACCAAAATACTGCTTTATGATGTATTCTGATGATAATTACCTATCTTGATTTCAGCATTCTTTGTAGCCTACAAATAAAATATAAAGCATATTTATACTTATTATAACTTAGAGTTCTGTCACCTGTGGTACCTGGTATCTTCAGTCTTGCAGTTAGCCAACTGTTAACAATTTATCACCCACTATACAAATACTTGAAGTTTGGGTAAAATTCAAAGAAATAATAATTCCTGTGTTTCTATAGTTTGAAAATTACTTCTACAATTCATACTCCCTGTAAGATAAACTAATAATGTAACAATTCAGAAGCTCGACAATGGTCAAACTTAGTTTTCAAAAGTTTTTTAATATCAATACATTAATTCTAATCATTAAGCCTTAATTAGGATTTATGTAATCTGTAATAAAAGTGGCTTTCTTAGTGCACCCAACACTCCTTTCTGCTTTGTCTTTTTTGTTGTTGTGTTTTTTCTATCCTTCTTTCCAAGCCATTTATTAATACAATGTTAATATTCATTTTGAGTAATGTTGGGTAATAATAACTCTGAAGTCTGGATAATTACCAAACGTTCTATAAAATGTATCAATATTGGTAAAATAACTATATTTGTAATAGTGTTATCTTGTTGGTCATATAATAATCATGATTATAGTGATAAAAAGGCTAAATGGTTTAATGATGATCCAGAGGTACTTTTAGGAATACTTTGTTTTCTAAAATGATACATATTCATCATAATATTTATATAAATATTACAAAATAAATACTACAAAGGAGCAAAATAAGTTATTTCCAATATTAACGTATTGCAAATATTCAGGTAGAAAGATAAATAGAAAAACAATGGAATTATATATGATATTGAGAGGTGACAATGTGCTAGCAGCCCTCTCTCTCAGTGCCTCCTTGGCCTTGGCATCCATGCTGGTGGTGCTTGAGGAGACCTTCAGCCCACCATGGCACCGTGGGAGCCCCTCTCTGGGCTGGCTGAGTCCGGAGCCGCCTCCCTCTGCTTGCTGGGAGGTGTGGAGGGAGAGGCGCAGGCGGGAACCAGGGCTGCAGGCGGTGCTCGCAGGCCAGTGTGAGTTCCTGCAGGCGCGGGCGCCGCGGCCCCGCACACAGAGGGACCGGCCGGCGCCGCTGGCCCAGGGCAGTGAGGGGCTTAGCACCCAGGCCAGCAGCTGTGGAGGTTGTGCAGGGTTCCCCAGTAGTGCCGGCCCACTGGCGCTGCACTCAAATTCTCGCCAGGCCTTAGCTGCCTCCCCGCGGGGCAGGGCTGGGGACCTGCAGCCCGCCATGTCTGAGCTCCCCCTGCTGAGGTGGGCTCCGACGGGGCCTGAGCCTCCCCGACGGGCGCTGCCCCCTGCTGCATGGCGCAGGGTCCCATCCACAGCCCAAGGACGGCGGAGTGCAGGCGTGGCTCGGGACTGGCGGGTAGCTCTGCCTGCAGCCCAAGTGCAGGATTCACTGGTTGAAGCCAGCTGGGCTCCTGAACTGGATGGGGACTTGGAGAAATTTTATATCTTGCTGGAGTATGGTATGTGCACCAATCAGCACTCTGTATCTAGCTAACCTAGTGGGGACTTGGAGAACTTTTCCTTTAGTACTCTGTGTCTAACTCAAGGATTGTAAATACACCAATCAGTATTCTGTGTCTAGCTCAGGGTTTGTGAATACACCAGTTGGTACTCTGTATCTAGCTAACCTAGTGGAAACTTGGAGGACTAGCACTCTCTGAACACTCTGTCTAGCTCTAGGATTGTAAATGCACCAATCAGCACTCTGTGTCTATCTCAGGGTTTGTAAATACATCAGTCGGTACTCTGTGTCTAGCTCAGTGTTGTGAATACACCAGTTGGACTCTATCTAGCCAACCTAGTGGAGACTTGGAGGACTAGCACTCTGTGATTCTGTCTAGCTCAAGGATTGTAAACGTACCAATCAGCACTCGGTCAAAATGGACCAATCAGCTCTCTGTAAGATGGACCAATCAGCTCTCTGTAAAATAGACCAATCAGCAGGATGTGGGTGGGGTCAGATAAGGGAATAAAAGCAGGCTGCCGGAGCCAGCCTGCAGCAACCCGGTCCCGTTGCGGGCTGTGAAAGGCTTGTTCTTTCCCTTTTTGCAATAAATCTTGCTGGTGGTCACTCTTTGGGTCCAGACTGTCTTTAAGAGCTGTAACACTCCCCACGAAGGTCTGCAGCTTTACTCCTGACAGCAAGAGCATAAACCCCCCAGAAAGAAGAAGCTGCAGACGCATCTGAACGTCTGAAGGACCAAACTCTGGACATACCATGTTGAAGAACTGTAACACTCACTGCCAGGCTCTGGGGCTTCATTCTTGAAGTCAGTGAGACCAAGAACCCACCAATTCCAGACACGATATCTTTAATAAAATATTAAATTTCATTTTACATACATGTAATATATAATAACTGAACAACTGAAATTGAAGTAAATGTTGAAATTATTTGGTAAATACTTCTTTACCAACCACAAAAGCTATTAATTTTTTTTAAAACTATTTTGAAGTCATGAAAAATTAGAACATTAAATTTGGAATTAGTTTTCCAAGTCCATATTTCAAGTTTTGACTTTAACATACTCATTATTATAGAAGATAAGAAAAGTTTTATGCTTTGCCCACTTTAAAAAAATCTTGCTTGTGGCAGACGATTCTCCCTGCATTCTAGTACTCGTGCCCTCATGTAATTCCCTCCCTTTCAGAATGGGTGTGATCTTTGCTTCTAGTCAAAATAATATGGCAATGAAAACACTTCTATGATTACGTTATATTTCAATGCCTGTTTTGCTAGGACTTAGTTTCTTGCAGACTGTTGGACTGAGAACCTCAGTTTCTTACTCAGCGGTCTTTAGGACAACTCACAAAAGAAATTCTTAATTCATCAAAGCTAGCAACGGAGAGAGTTTTGGTAAGAAAAACAGTTTTTTCACTTTAAGGTGTTTTTATTTCTAAGAAAGAAACGAACCTGACTTAGTCTGTTTTAATCCTCAAACCTCACCCTATTGCTTACCCTCTGGGGTGGAGATTGGAGAAGTAAAAGGGATCGGGGCAGTGAGGGACTTATGTGGCTGGGCTTCACATAGTACTTGGCGGGTAAGCTACTTACAATCAGGAATCATGTTCACACTTACTCTTGTAAAAGGCTCTTAATCATTTGAACCAATCTGCTGGTTGCTTGAGAAATTATGGTTTAAAGAACCCATATGGTTGAGATAGATTAGATCAAGAGAAGCGGACACACTTAGGATAAGACTTATAAAGTCAAGAATACTTGATAGTGAACTGAGTGTGGTTGAAACATGAGAGAAGTTTTAAGGATGATTTTTAGGATTCTAGTTCTGTACAATTGAATGGGTATAGCATTCTTTAGAAACAAAACACTTTCCTCTAAAACATCACATCCTTTAAAATTACTTTTCCTATGTACTAGTTGTCTTCCCTTACCCTGATTAAAACCTGTATGTCCTTTAGAGTACCCCTAATCAGTATAACCTAGGAGTAAACCACCTACACTAAATTAATAAAATCTATCATGTGAACAACTGATTCATCGGCACTACCTGTTAGAGTAATAAGCATTTTTAAAAGGAAGCTTATTAATTATATCTTAGATGGTACAACAAAGGGAAATAAAATATTTGGGATATTATAGGGAAGAAATTTGGGGCCATGGGATTTCCCTAGTGTTTCTCTTTTCCTGTTATACATGCTTATCCTGAAAACAGTATAGAAGTCTCTAGATGTCACAAGGGTAAGCATATTGAGGTGGTATGCTATTTGTCTCAATAGACTTTTAGTTTATTATCTCATATTATTTACTCATAGTAGGGGTTTTAAACTTCTAGCTGTTTATCCTAACAAATAAATGAAGTTTTATAATCCGAGTGTAAATGGAGAGTCATACTGTTAAGTCTTATACAATGTTACTCGTTATTAATATCAATTTCAGAATCTCTTTTCACTTTTCCAAAAAGCATTTATGAAATATTTTAACTCAGTATGATTTCTTTAAAATGGTTAAACTAAAAATGGATGATTAAATGGGTGATTAAAACCCTCAGCATCATAAACCATTTATTTTAAATTGGTTTATCTTACTATCAACAAATGTCTGCTCATGTTAGAAAACAGAAAAAAGTAATTTGTGATTGTAGTACATAGGAACTTAATACTCTGACAGAGGAGGTATGGAGAAGGCAGACAACCATTTTGAGAGAAATATGTTACTACTATGTCAGCATATCTATTCTGGTGAGGTAGTCTTTCATGAGCTCCTAATGAAATGTGTACATCTTAGTCCATCTGTGCTGCTATAACATAAAACCAAAGACTGGGTAATTTGAAATGAGCGGAAATCTATTGGAGGCTTGGAAGTCCAATATTGAGGTGTCATCATCTCACAAGAGCTTTCTTGCTGTGTCATCACATGGCAGAAGGCAGAGGGGCAAGAGAGAGACACATACAAAGGGGAATTAAACTTGCCGTTTTATAATGGCATTAATCCGATCCGTGAGGGCAGATCCTGCATTGCCTAATCACCTCTAAAAAGTCCCACCCCTTAATACTATTACAATGGCAACTGTATTTCAACCTGAGTTTTAGAGGGAACAAACATTCAAACCAAAGCATTCTGCCTCTGGACCACTCAACACTCATGTTCTTCTAAAATATAAAATACATTCATTTCATCCCAATAGCCCCATAAGTCTTAACTTGTTCTAGCATCAATTTGAAAGTCGAAAGTCTAGAGTCGCTTCTAAATCAGATATGGGTGAGACTCAAGTGCGATTCATCCCTCTAGCTGTGAGCGTGTGGAATCAAAATGAGTTATATGCTTCCAAAATACAATGGGTGGGATAGGCACAGGATAGACACTCCATTCCAAAGGGAAGAAACCTGAACAAAGAAAGGAATAGCAAGTCCCAAATAAATGTAAAACCCAACAGAGCAAACAAACTTATATATTAAGGCTAGAGAATAATCTCCTTTGACTCCATATCCCAACTTCTGGGTACATTGGGGTGAGGACTGGGCCCAATCCTTCTCCAATAAGTAGCACCTAGATTACTTCTATCCATAATGAGTGACGCCTGCCTTCTACTTCTACCAATACCAATCTCTTTATCAAATGATCACTTGACTGCAGCCTTGATTTTCCCTCCTAAACATGCCTTTTAATTCTTTCCATGGCCAGGCTGGGTATTTTCCAAATCCTTACATTCTGTTTCCCTCTAAGTTATAAATTCCATCTTTAAATTATTTCTCTCTTTTTGCATTTTACTAGCTGCAGTTAAAAGAAGCCACACAACACCCTGGATGCTTTGTTGCTTGGATATTTCTACTGCCAAATACCCTGGTTCATCACTCTTAAGTTTTGCCTTCCACAATGTCCTAGGACACAGACACAATTCAGTCAAGTTCTTTGCCACTTTATAACAATGAAGACATTTTCTTTAATTTCCAATACCTTATTCCTCGTTTCCACCGGGGACCTTATCAGAACGGCTTCCATTGTCCATGTATCTGCCAACATTCTAATCGCAACCACTTAAGTTATCCTTAAGAAGTTTCACTTTCCTTATACTTCTCATCTTCTGAGCCCTTACCAAAATCCTCCTTAGCACTCCATTTAGGGCAATACAAGCGCTCCCAAGTCTTCTCTAATTTCTTTCAGTCTGTACTTATTACCCAGTTACAAAGCCACTTTCACATTTTTAGGTATTTGTTATAGCAACAGCCTACTTTTGGTACCAATTTCTCTCTTAGTCTACTTGTACTTCAATAATAGAATATCACAGACTGACTAATAATACACAGAAGTTTATTGACTTAGAATTTCAGAGGTTGGAAAGTTCAATATCAAGGTACTGGCATTTGGCAAGGACCTTCTTGCTGAGTCATTAAATGGCGAAAGGCAGAGGATGAGAGAGACAAAAGAAAACCAAATTTGCCCTTTTATAATAGTAGAGTCCTCATGGCTAAATCAGCTCTTAAAGGTCTCACTTCTTATTACTATTACAATGGCAGTTACATTTCAACGTAAGTTTTGGTGGGGACAGGCATTTAAATCATAGCAGTGTGTGTCTGTGGTGGAAGGTTGCTAAAGGCCAACTGAGGACATGGATAGCCAAAAGAGTTGTACGTAAATGATGGAGAACAGTGCGTTAGTTAAAAGCAATGAAATACATATACCCAGAGAAATCTGGTTGCAGTTTAAAGCATAATACTCGAGGGGGGGAGAAAAGAACAGAAAGAAACCTAAAGCCCAATACCATATATTAAAGTAAAGGCACACAAGATAGTAAAGTTTTCACAAGAGCACACAGAAACTAAAAGTCACACCATAAACACAAAGTAAACACTCCTGGGAAGGAGAGGAGGAGAATGACAGTAGGGAATAGAGGAAAAAGGGATCATTAAACAGAGCAGTGGACATAGTTTCCAACGCACTGAGGTATCTAATTAATTTTCCTTTTCACCTGAGGTTCCTGTCTCATGAAAAATTACATGCTTATATTAGAAATTACACAAAGTTGCAAAAAAGAAAGGATTTTACTAATTAGGAATTTCTTTGTTTAGATGTTACTGTATTTCAATCTAATACATTAATGCATTTTTACAGTTAAGAACAGAATAAATATACAACTTTATAACTTGCTTTTGTCACTTAACAATATAGAATAAGTGGTAATAAAGTATAGTACAGATTTTTCCACTTAGGACATTTACTAATCAGCTTTCTTATCTTGGACAAGTTGAGTAACTCTTTTGGTGAGAGTTTCTTTATCTGAGAAAGTGGGGTAATAATTTCCCATGTGAAAATCTGAAGATTAAATGAGATCATGCCTGTAATGTGCCCATTATGGTGCTGGCACAGAAATTGAGCAGTTATTGTTTCCATAAGCATTTCCTCATGCTAGCCTTAAAAATATGTATATTTTAATATTTCCATTATACCAAATGCTGAATTCTCCTGTTCTTGGATATTTAGGTTGCTTTGATTATTTGCGGTTATAAATGATATTTTTAAGAACTTCTAATTGAAGTTTTTATTTTCATAATTATTTCTTTAGGAGTTTTGCAATTACCAAACATTGATATAACTAAGGTTTTTGATAATATATTGCTTTATTTTCTCCAGCTAGAAAATATCAATATCTCCATCTTCTTCTAAAACATAACTTTATTGCCATTTTCTGTTTCAGCTTTTCTCTATCGTATTTATTTCCTTTTTTCCTAAAAGATCTGATTATTGTAAAATAATATTTTATATAACACTTTTCCTCCAATGTGTTTTCTTACATTCCAGGGGCTCTTGTTTCTGGAACTACATGTGCTTCATAGGAACTGTATCCTTTTATTTTAAAAAGCATATAACTGGAAACATTTTCTAAGTTATTTTAACTTTTAAAACTGGTTTTAGAACCCAGTTCCTTTAGCCATTTTTTGGGGGGGGGCAAATTGTGAATGCCACATATTTATAGCAGTATTTTATATCTAAAATTTTACAATGCAGAGATGGGCTATAATTTTCTTTAATACCAATTTTAGCATTTTGATTAAGTATACCTTAAAATTTTAAATAAAACTGGCCATTTGTCCCTAGTTTTGTATATAATATCCAAGGTAGCAAAGCAGTGTTTAAGATAACTTCATAGTCTGTTGGAAGACACTTTCTACAGTATTTATAGTACAACTCCAATGTTAAAACTTCCAGGAAGAGTTGGTTAGAGGTTTTTGATGCATTTCCAGATAAAACAGACAAGATCAGTAGGTACTCTCATTACAGGGGTACACTCATCAGAGGGACTAATCAGCTGTCAATTATTGAGAATAGAATGTGTGCAGCAAATTATGTGGGCTACAATAGGAGAATGGAAAGGAATAAAAGGCACATACCTTGTCTTCTAAAAATGTTTAATCTTATTGAGGGAGATTAGACAACACACAGGAAATGAGAAATAAGATTATTAGGTAGCACATAGGTGTCTGGGGAGTAGAATAGATAGAGTATTCAAGAGATCCTGGCAGTGTGATAACTAGGCAGCAGTTTTCAAAGTCTTTACAGAAGCCACATGGGAGGAAAATTTTTCCCTAAACAAGGGATAAATTATATGTGTGGTATATATATATTATATGTGTGGTATACATACCACACATATGAGGAAGCACTCTCCCAGAATTCCAAGCTTGCAAGTCAATCTGTGCATCAGTCTATTCACTGGCAAGTTTACAAATAAAAACCAGAAACTTTTTCTCTACCTGGTATTAGATGTGGGTTTTGACTCATTCAGTAATAATTTCTTCCATTTGCAGGTGCTATCCAATCAATTGATATTTTAGTGAGGGAAGGTGGGCAAGAGGGAGAGAGGGAATAAAGAATTAAGAGTGGTAGAAAAAGGCCTATAAAACAATGCCAGGAATAAGTGTGCTTTGGAATCAGCAGGGGCATGTATTCCAGGAAGAGCATTGTTAGGAATTGAGACTAAAATCAGTGAGATAAGGCAGTTACATAGAAATCAAACTGGGACTCGGAACTCTCAAGAAATTGTCAACCTAATGACAATGGACAAAATGAGAGTTCCCTTTCTACAAAAAATTAGTAGATGCCAAATTCAGCCAGGAAAATCAAATAAAGGATACTGCTTTGATATTTTCATTGATTCTTAAAAAAATGTGAATCTTAACAGCACATTTCAAGATATGACTGATGAGAATGGGAATAAGCTTTTGCCATAAATTACTCCAGTTTTGCTATAGCAAAACATTTTGTGTGGTTAGCTCCTGTGCTTTATCGCAGTTCTGAGATGTTTACACTACTTTCCTTACATCTTATGGAACTTTGGCTGGGAATGGAGAAGGCTAAAGCTCAGATAGTGGAGTCTTTGAGGTTATGTAGTTTGCTTGTGGCAATCCCAAAAAAGAAAGTTGTGTTCCAGAACTTTCATTAAGTATACTTTAAATTTTTTATGTAAAGTTGGTCATCTATCCATAATCTTCATATACCAATGGTCCCTCGCTTATAATGGGTCAATTTATGAGTTTTCTACTTTACAATGGGTTATTGAGACATAACTCCATTGTAACTTATGGAGCTTCTTATGGCATATAATGGAGTAATAGTTTCTACTGAATGTATGTCTCTTTCTCACTATCATGAAGTTGAAAATTCGTAATGGAACCATCTGATTAATCAGAACCATTTACTATGTTGCCAGAATTAAATGCATTTTCTATGTATGATGGGTTTATCAAATGTAACACCATTACAAGTCAAGGAGCATCTATGTATTATTTAGTGTACCAAAGCTGTGTTTAAGACAACTTTTTAGTCTGGTAAAAGACATCATTTATAATAGATATATAGAGTTAGGGAATAACTCGTTATTTGGTTGACCTTTAGAAAGATGACTGTTCACACAAATTCAAAAATATTATAAATAAAATAAAACTCAAGATATTTTTAATCTAGGATTTCATTCAATGGATTAGGATTTATTAAGCAATGCTTACATTCTGCTTCTGTTGGTTTAACTATTTGTGATATGAACTTCAGCAAGGCTATCTGTAACACTTCTTATGAGCTATGTTAGAGACTGATGACCCTTTATTATAAAGGGACAAGTGGTAAATATTTTTAGACTTCCTAGGGACTAGATGACCTCTGTCATAAGTATTCAGTCCTGCTGTTGTAGTCCAAGAGCAGCCACAGACAATAGGTAAATTAATGAATGTGAACATGTTACAATAACACTTTACAAAAACAGATGGTGGGCCAGATTTGCCCAGCAGACTATAGTTTGCCAAACCTTAATCCATTTTAAAGGAACCTTAGAGACTGAAGTGAAAGAAACAAATAATTGGGTTATTGGGTAATTCAGAGTTTCAGTCCATGGCCTCTATTATGCCTCTATATTTTTTAGTGCTAAATAGGTATTGGTGTAATTTTAAAATATGAATTAAATATATTTAGGAAAATCTCTATAAGCATTAATACTTTCATAAGGATAAAATTCTTTTTCAATTTTATTTAAATCCACAGATGAAAATGTAGGTATTTGTCATTACAACTTGGTATTTTGAAGTATAGGTACATTGAGTAATGACTAAATCTAGCTAATTAACATATGCATAACTGCATGTATTTATCATTTTTTAGTAAGGACACTTAACACCCACTCTCAGCATTTTTCAAGAATATACTATATTAACTGTCATTATTATATTATCCTGTCATTATGGTGCTAGCCAGTTATTTTGCCCATTAGTAGATGCAGTTTCTTCACAGTGTCAATGGTCTTTACAATTTGGTATGTACAGGTTGGTACAGGTTTTTCCTCTCCATATTTAATGCTTCTTTCAGGAGCTCTTATAAGGCAGTCCTGGTGGTGACAAAATCTCTCGGCATTTGCTTGTCTGTGTTTAACTTCTCCTTAGCTTATAAAGCTTAGCTTGACTGGATATGAAATACTGGGCTGAAAATTGTTTTCTTTAAGAATGTTGAATATTGGCCCCCACCCTCTTCTGGCTCGTAGAGTTTCTGCAGAGAGATCTACTGTTAGTCTGGTGGGCTTCCCTTTGTGGGTAACCCACCCTTTCTCTCTGGCTGCCCTTAACATTTTTTCCTTCACTTCAACCTTGCTGAAAGTGACAATTATGTGTCTTGGGGTTGCTCTACTTGAGGAGTATCTTCGTGGTATTCTCTGTATTTCCTGAATTTGAATGTTGGCCTGTCTTGCTAGGCTTGGGAAGTTCTCCCAAATAATGTCATGTAGAGTGTTTTCCAACTTGGTTCCATTCTCCTTGTCACTTTGAGCAAAAGCAGGGTTTAGAGGAAAATTTATAGCACTAAATACCCACAGGAGAAAGTAGGAAAGATCTAAAATCAACACCCTAACATCACAATTAGAAGAAGTAGAGAAGCAAGAGCAAACAATTCAAAAGCTAGCAGAAGATAAGAAATAACTAAGAGCAGAAGGAGATAGAGCCACAAAAAAAGCCCTTCAAGAAATCAATGATCCAGGAGCTAGTTTTTTATAAGATTAACAAAATAGATAGACCACTGGCCAGACTAATAAAGAAGAAAGTGAAGAATCAAATAGACACAATAAAAAATGACAAAGATGATAAAGGGCATATCACTGTGATCCCACAGAAATGTAATCTATCATCAGAGAATACTATAAACACCTCTACACAAATAAACTAGAATTCCTGGACACACACACCTTCCCAAGACTAAGCCGGGAAGAAGTCAAATTCCTGAATAGACCAATAACAAATTATGAAATTGAGGCAGTAATTATTAGCCTACCAACCAAAAAAAGCCCAGGACCAGATGTATTCACAGCCAAATTCTACCAGAGGTACAAAGAAGAGCTAGTTCCATTCCATCTGAAACTATTTCCAACAATAAAAAAAGGACTCCTCCCTAACTTATATTATGAAGCCAACATCATCCTGATATCAAAACCTGGCAGAGACACAACAAAAAAAGAAAATATCAGGCCAATATCCCTGATGAACATCGATGCAAAATAGTAAAATACTTGCAAACCGAATCCAGCAGCATGTCAAAGAGCTTATCATCCACCTTGATCAAGTCGGCTTCATCCCTGGGATGCAAGCCTGGTTCAGCATATGCAAATCAATAAACGTAACCCATCACGTAAACAGAACAAATGACAAAACCACATGATGATCTCAATTGATGGAGAAAAGGTGTTCAATAAAATTCAACACCCATTCATGGTAAAAGCTCTCAATAAACTAGGTACTGATGGAACGTATCTCAAAATAATAAGAGCTATTTATGACAGATCCACAGCCAATATCATACTGAATGGGCAAAAGCTGGAAGCATTCCCTTTGAAAATCAGCAGAAGACAAGGATGCCCTCTCTCACCATTCCTATTCAACATATTATTGGAAGTTCTGGCCAGGGCAATCAGGCAAGAGAAAGAAATAAAGGTATGCAAATAGGAAGAGAGGAAGTCAAATTGTCTCTGCAGATTACATGATTGTGTATTTAGAAAACCTCATCATCTCAGTCCAACATTTCCTTAAACTGATAAGCAACTTCAGCAAAGTCTCAGGATACAAAATCACTGTGCAAAATCACAAGCCTTCCTAAGCACCAATAATAGACAGAGAGCTAAATCATGAGTGAACTCCCAATCACTATAGCTACAAAGAGAATAAAAAACCTAGGAATACAACTTACAAAGGGTGTGAAGGACCTCTTCAAGGCAAACTACAAACCACTGCTCAAGGAAATAAGAGAGGACACAAACGAATGGAAACACATTCCATGCTCATGGATAGGAATAATCAATATTGTGAAAATGGCCATACTGCCCAAAGTAATTTATAGATTCAATGCTATCCCCATCAGGCTACCATTGACTTTCCTCACAGAATTAGAAAAAAACTACTTTAAATTTCATGTGGAACCAAAAAAGAGATCGTATAGCCAAGACAACTTTAAGCAAAAATAAGAAAGCTGAAGTCATCATGCTACCTGACCTCAAACTACACTACAAAGCTACAGTAACCAAAACAGCATGGTACTGGTACCGAAACAGATATGTAGACCAATGAAACAGAACGGAGGCCTCAGAAATAATACCACATATCTACAACCATCTGATCTTTGACAAACCTGACAAACAGAAGCAATGGGAAAAGGATTCACTATTTAATAAATGGTTTGGGGAAAACTGGTTAGCCATATGCAGAAAACTGAAATTGGACCCCTTCCTTACACCTTGTACAAAAATTAACTCAAGATGGATTAAAGGATTAAATGTAAGACCTAAAACTATAAAACCCTAGAAGAAAACCTAGGGAATACCATTCAGTACATAGGCATGGACAAAGACTTCGTGACTAAAACACCAAAAGCAATGGCAACAAAAGCCAAAATTTACTGCTGGGATCTAAATAAACTGAATAGCTTCTGCACAGCAAACAAAACTATCATCAGAGTGAACAGGGAACCCAGAGCTGGGAGATAATTTTTGCAGTCTATCCAGAATCTACAAAGAAATTAAACAAATTTACAAGAAAAAAAAACCCATCAAAAAGTGGGAGGATATGAACAGATACTTCTCAAAAGAAGGCATTTATATGGCCAACAAACATAAAAAAAAGCTCATCAATGATCATTAGAGAAATGCAAATCAAAACCATCTCACACCAGTTAGATACCATCTCATGCCAGTTAGAATGGTGATCATTAAAAGTCAGGAAACAACAGATGCTGGAGAGGATATGGAGAAATAGGAATACTTTTACACTGTTGGGGGGAGTGTAAATTAGTTCAACCATTGTGGACGACAGTGTGGCGATTCCTCAAGGATTTAAAATCAGAAATACGGTTTGACCCAGTGATCCCATTACTGGGTATATGCCCAAGGGCATATAAATCATTCTAAAAAGACACATGCACACGTGTGTTTATTGTGACACTGTTCACAATAGCAAAGACTTGGAACCAATCCAAATGCCCATCAATGATAGACTGGATAAAGAAAATGTGGCACATACACACCATGGAATACTATGCAGCCATAAAAAAGGATGAGTTCATGTCCTTTGTAGGGATATGGATGAAGCTGGAAACCATTCTCAATAAACTAACGCAAGAACAGAAAACCAAACACCACATGTTCTAACTCATAAGTGAAAGTTGAGAACAAATGGACACAGGGAGGGGAACATCACACACCAGCCCCTGTCAGTGAGGTTGGGGGGGTGCAGGTTGGAGGGATAGCATTAGGAGAAATACGTAATGTAGATGACAGGTTGATGGGTGCAGCAAAGCACCATGGCACATGCATACCTATGTAACTAACCTGTACATTCTGCACATGTATCCCAGAACTTAAAGTATAATTTAAAAAATTATTTGTTCTACATATTGTAAATACTTTCTTTTTTTTCCAAAAAAAAGTTGGTTGGCTTTAAATATGTAAATTTATTTCAGGACTGTCTATTTTGTTCCATTGGTCGATGTGTCTGTTTTAATGCCAGTACCATGCTGTTTTGGTTACTATAGCTTTGCAGTTTTTGAAGTCAGGCAGTATGATGCTTCCAGATTTGTTCTTTTGCTCAGGACTGCTTAGGCTGCTTGAGGTCTTTTGTAGCTCCACACAAATTTTAAGGTTGATTTTTCTATTTCTGTGTAGAATGCCATTGATATTTTTAGAGGAACTGAATGGTATCTATTAATTACTTAAGGTAGTTAAGGTAGTATAGACATTTTTACTATTATTCCTACTAATTCTATGAACACAAGACATCTTTCCATTTATTTGTGTCTTCAATTTTTTTAGCAATGTTTTATATTTTTCATTGTAGACATCTTTCACCTTCTTGGTTAAATTTATTTCTAAGTTTTTTTTTTTGTAGCTATTGTAAATGGGATTATTTCTTGATTTCTTTTCAGGTAATTTACTGTTAGTGTATAGAAATTCTACTGATTTTAAAATGTAGATTTTGTACCCTGTAACTTTACTGAATTAATTCATTAGTTCAAAAAGATTTTTGGTGGGGTATTTGGGGTTTCCTATACATGAGATAATGTTTTCTGCAAATAGGGACAATTTACCTTCTTTTTCTCCAGTCAGGCTGCCTTTGATTTTTTCCTCTTGCCTAATTGCTCTGGCTAGGACTTCCAGTCTTATGTACAGAATAAGTGGTGAAAGTGAGTGTCCTTGTTTTCTCTCTGATCTTAAAGATCTTTCAACTTTTCCCAGTTGTGTCTGATTTTAGCTGGGGGTTCGTCATGTGGATATTGACTTTATTATATTGAGGTGCATTGCCAATATAGCTAATTTGTTGGAAGCTTTTTATTGTGAAAGAAAATAAAATTGTTTCAAATGCTCTTTTCTGCATTTATTGAAATGATCATATAAATTTTGTTCTTCATTTTGTTAACGCAAAGCATTACATTTTTTATTTGTATATTTTGAACCATTCTTGTGTCTTTAGGACGAATCTAATTTGATCATAGTGAATAATCTTTACAAATGTGCTGTGGAATTTGGTTTGCTAGTATTGTATTGAGGCCTTTTGCATCTATGATCACTGGGATATTTATCTGTAGTTTTATTTTTTTTGTAGTATTCTTGATTGTAGTTGGGATCAGTATAATGCTGGCCTCATAAAATGAGTTTGGAAGTATTTGCTCTTCAAATTTGTGAAAGAGTTTGTGAAGAATTGACTTGTTCTTTTAGTGTTTGGCAGAATTCGGTGGTATTGCTATATTGACCTCTTAGTCACAATATAATGACCTCTTTTGTCTCTTTTTACAAGTTTTGACTTAACGTCTATTTTATCTTATGTAAGTATAACTACCCTTGCTTTCTTTTGGTTTTGATTTGCATGGAGTATCTTTTTCCATCCCTTCCATTTCAGTTTATATGTATCCTTACAGCTGAGGTGAGTTTCTTGGCAGAATAGACACAGGTCTTGTTTTGTTTTGTTTAATCCATTAGCCATGTTGTCTTTTAATTTGTGAATTTAGTCTATTTACATTAAGGTAATTAATCATAGATAAGGGCTTACTACCATCATTTTATTGTTTTCTAGTTATTTTACAGCTACCTTGTGTTTTTCTTCTTTTGCTGTCTTCCTTTTGGCTAAGTAGTTTTCTTGAGTGGTATACTTTGACTCCTTGTTTTCTAACTTTTGTGTTTCTACTGTAAGTTTTGCTTTTGGTTACCATGAAGCTTACAAAATCATCTTGAAATTATAATAGATTTTTTTAGGCTAAAACAACTGTGAGTACAAAAAAATACAACTTCAGACTTTTACTTCACTCTTCCCCAATATTTTACATTTTTTATTTTTAAATTTACTTTTTAAAATATTTATCTCTTAACAAATCTAATTTGTAATAGTTTTGTCTCGTAAACATATGCTTCACACATAACCATATCACCATTATAGTATTAGATTACTCTGAATTTGTGCATTTACTTTTACCAGTTAATAGTTTCTGCTATTTTTGGGTTAATCATTAACATCTTTTTCAATATTGAATAACTTTCTTTCGCATTTCTTGTAAGACAAGTCTGGTAATGATGAACTCCCTCAGCTTTTGTGGCTTTTATTTTATTATTTTATTTTTTATTTTTGGCAGGGGTGGGGTCTGGAAAAATCTTTATCATTTTCATTAGTGAAGGATAGTTTTGCTAGGTACACTATGCTTGGTTGTCATTTTTTCCTTAGTACTTTAAACAGATTATCTCATGTTCTCCTGGCCTGTAAGGTTTCTGCTGAGAAATCGTCTGCTAGCCATATGGGAACTTCCTTATATGTTGTTTGCTTCTTTACTCTCAGTGCTTTCAGGATCTTTTCACTGTCTTTGGTTTTAGACAGTTTCATTTTAGTATATCTTGAGGTAGTGTTGTTTGAGTTGAATCTTTTTGGTGAGCATTGTCTTTTCATTACCTGGATAGTTATCTTTCTCCAGGTTTGGAAAGTTTTCTGTTATTAATTTTTTAAAGTAAGCTTTCTACCCCTGTATCTTTCTTTTCTACTTCCTGAATTCCTACGATTAGAAGATTCACTCTTTTGATGACTGTCATATAAATCCTAGAAACTTTCTTCATTCCTTTTCATTTATTTCTATTTACTTTTAAAATCTGTCTTTAAGTTGAGAGATTCATTCAAATTCAAAATTGACTAGCTTGATCAATTTTCCGTTGATGCTGTCTACTGGACTTTTCACTTCATTATTGTATTTTTCAGCTGCAGGCTGTTTGATATTTTATTATTTTAATTTCTGTTAATTTTCTAATTATGGTCATTTATTTCTTTCCTCATTTCATTGAATTCCTCTGCATTTCCATTGCGTTTCTCTATTTTCTTGTTCTCTGATCTTCCTCAAAATAGTTATTTTGAATTCCTTTTTAGGAAGTTTATACATCTCATTTTTTGGGGGGGGGGGGGGGGGCGTGTCTTTAGCACTTTATTTTGTCTTTTTGTTGATACCATTTTTCTTTATTCTTTATTATTGTGGTCGTACATTTATGTCATTGCAGTCTTCACAGACTGGCTTATCTGGGAATGCACTTCACCAGTCAGCCCATCTAGAGATTCTTGGAAGGCTGTCTGGTATAGTTCCAAAGCCCAAGGTTGCTGAGACCAGCACAACGCTGGGATAGGATAAAAGCCTAGGGCCATTGGGATGAGCTAGAAGCCTGCAGCTACTGAGGCCTGCTGCTGCTGCTTGCTGAGGTATTTCCAGATCCTGGAAGTTTGTCCAGTGATGGTATAAACCGGGGATTGAGTCCACCTTTCTTACTTGAAGTCTGGGGCTTTGGGGATCCTGCCTGGTGCAGGGACAGGTGTGTAGGCTCAGTCTTCAGGTACCAGCCAGGATTCTGGGGCTGTGGTAGCCTGCTCAGTGCTGGGCTTTATGACAGGCTTGGTGTTGGTGTCCAAAACAAAGTCCAGTGCTCACATTCCTCTTTCCCCCAAGCAGAGTATCTGTTCCTGCATTGTGCTGCCTGGGTTTGGAAGAGGGATGACATGGATAATTAAAAACTCTTTTCTACCCTCTCAGTTCAGTATGTCTTTTCTTATTGTGCTACAAACAGGTCCTGTAGTTGTTTGCCTGGTTTTCTTAGCTCTTGTGAAAGTATTTTCATTTATAGACTGTTGTTCAAATCAATGTTTCTGTAGGGGTATGATCATTGGAGAGTCCTATTACACCATCTAGCTCTGCCCTTCTTTTTAAATTTTAATATTATCTATTTATAAGCCAGAAAAAATGTTATATTCTAGATTGTGTATAATATATAATCTCTGACAATTTCTGCAAATCCTTACAATACCTTAATTTTCTTATTTTAGTTTGCTAAAATTGTATGACATGCCTTCACAGCAAATTTGGTATGTATTCTTCTACTCTTAGTGAAATTTGTGGAAAATATGGAAAATACACCAGGAAAAGAGGGAAAGGAATCACTGGTATTTCTTAATGCTTTCACTGTTTTGAGAATTGTAGGTCAAACTTGTAGACAAAGTGGGTAGATTGTGTATAACTGATAAGAGGGGATGTAGAAAGTGAAGAACTGGCATGGTTTTTCTCATGACAAAGAAGGGGAAAATTATTTTGTAAGTGCACATATCTTAGGCATTATGCTAAGGTTTTTTTGATCCTTAAAAGCAACCCTGCGAGCAACATATTCTAATCTCCATATTTGAAACTCATAGATGTTAACGGTACATTTAATAATCTGCTGAATCAGTATTAAAATATTGCCCACATAATTACAAAGTCCAAACTGCTTCCACTGTAGTACATTGCACAGACTGGATTCACTAGGGAGTGGAATGTGGTGCTGAAAAGGAGCATCAGCATCTCTGAGAAGCCTGATGGTTTTCTCTGAAGTATAAAATTGACTCCAGAAGATATATTGACTCCTGCATTTGTATCAATGGAATGATGTTCTTCAGGAATTGCAGAGACTTAACTTAGTGTGGCACTTAACTATCTGATACAAGGTGGGAATAATTAAGATTCCTTGACCCACAGGTATCTGCAGATGGCTAATAAATTCTGGTGTTCCAATGATGAGATAGATAAATGACTAATTTGGGTGTGATTTGGCTTGTATGACAAATGCATGTTAGAATTTGCCTGCTGAAGTCTAATATCAGCCACTGCAGTGGAAAAAATTCATTCTTCAAGTTTTCAGGTGAAATCCAGGTCACTCCTCCAAAATGGATTAGTGGAAGATCCTTTTGAAAGGATCTTGTAAATGCCACAAAAGTATATATGATAAACATTTCTCATCCTTTCTCAAAGGAATGTACAGTCAGTTACCAGGTTAACTGTGTACTGGAGTAAGTAACTGTGTACTGGAGTAAGTACCAGGTTAACTGTGTACTGGACTATTCAGACTATTTGAGGATTCTTGTGTATGATTTCTGAACTGACACTACTACCAGAAGATCTGAACTTTCATCATAATTCTCCAGTTATAGAGGGGGCAATAAAGGTGTTAAATGGAGTTTCGGCATGAGTTAATCTTACAGTGATTCTAGTGAGTACCAGTGTATATAATGGAGAAATACATACATACACATGTGAATATTTGCACCCATTCGCTTAGTAACTGATAAAAGCCTAATATTTTTCCCCGGACCTGTGAGGTAAGAACCAATAAGAGCCAAGCAATAAGAAGGGCCAAATGGAAAACTTCTCATTTTTTCAATAAAATGAAGTCTAAAGTAGTATCACATTTTGCAAGGAATTTCAAGAGATTATCCCAGTCTTCAAAGACATATAGGAGCAGTAGTCCCAGTGTGCCCCTTTTAATTTACCCATTGGCCCTTGGGGAAAAAACAGGTGTATTAGGTAGATGACAGTGGATATCTCTAAACTGATTCAAGCAGTAGTTCCAATCATAGCTGCTATACTTGACCTAATATATTTACTGAAGTAAATCAACAAAGCCTCTGACATTGGGAATGTACTATTTATTTGTTAAATGTGTTCTTCTTAATTCCCATAGGGAAGATCAACAATAATATACATTTATAAGGGAAGAGAAGCAGGATACATTTATTTTCTTGTTTTGGGATATGTTAATTCTCCCTGACTCCTATCATGACAAAGTTTGCAGAGGCCTTTATTACCAATATTCTGTGAAATATCATGCTGGTAAACTATACTGATAATATCATGCTAATTGGATCTGGTGAGCAGGAGATGGCAAGTATTATAGTAGCATTCCAGAAAGGCACACACATTCCAGAGGGTGAGCAATAAATCCCATGAAGATTCAGGGACTAGACATATCAATGAAATCTGCAGCATGGCAAATCATCCCTACTACTTACTACTAATAAAAGGCAGCACATTCCATACCTGGCAGTAATGCTCAGTGCCATTTATTGAATGGATCAGAAGACTGTCAATTTAGAGCGGGTCCCATAGCATGGAGAAAGGTGTATGGCAGGTTTTATACCCTAAAATATCTGATAGTGCTAGACATTTTCATGATAGTAAAGGATACTTTATGTTATCTATGGCAATCCCCAGTAAAGAGATGAGTCACAGACTTCTAGAATTCTACAGCCAGGCCTTTTCTTCTGCAACAGAGAACTGTTAACCATTTTAAAAGTAGCCCTTGACATATTATTGGGCTTTGATAAAGACCAAGTGCCTGACCATGAAACACCAAATGGCTATGTAACTGCGGCTTTTATCATGACCTGTATTTGATTATACCTATCATAAAACAGATGAGCATAGCATCAATCCATCAAAAGGGAGAAATGGAGTATTTGGAATCAAGGCTGAGCAGGTTCAAATATATATCAGTAAATATATATCAGTACATAAACACACAGTCCATGACATATACTTTTGCTATATTGATGCCTCTTTCTCAATTTTTTTTTGGTCTCATAGGTAGAGTGACCTTATAATGAATTATGCAAACTGAGATGCATTTGAGAGTAAAAGTTAATGCTATTAATTACTCTGTGATACCTGCCATATGCTGGAATTATCCCTGGCAAGCTGGGTATAAAGTCACCCTACTTCTAGATTACATCCTATGATCAACTGAAGAGAAGAAAACACTTGAGTCCAGTTCTCACACAAGTCAGAATTGATCACCATTTTGATGCTAGCCATAAGTAAACTGTCACCATCAGTATTCAGTCAGTCCATTTGGCTAAGAACAATTCCTCCTAGGAGAAAGAGCTGTAGCCAGTATACTTAGAAGTTCATTTTGCATATATGAAGAAGTGGCCTGCAGTATGGATATATGTGAACACGTGGCATGTGACTAATGATGTCAAAGTGTTTAGTCAGAAGCCTTGAAGGAGTAAAATTTGAAGATTCGGGACAAGATTGTCTGAAAAATTGGATTGTGGATAGTCTTAGGAGAGTGGATACAAGATGTAGATTTTTGAGGTTTATGTCCAATAGAAGGCCTACACATGCAGAGAAGTCATCAATAAAAGGACAGATAGGATGACTTCCTGTCCTGTGAGATAGTCCAGCCTTGCACTTGGCCTTTATAGTACTGGTGCAATGTGCTCCCCATGGCATGAGGGCCTGTGGTGACTGATAGCAAGGACTTCTTCTTATCAAAGTTGAACTAACAAATGATACTTGAATGTCCAGCATGCCAGCAACAGAGACGATGCTGATTTCTTAATATATCACTATCCTTTGAAGACACAATCTAGCCACTTAGTGGCAGATTATCTCTTCCATCTGTAAGGCAGCAATATTATTCTTATAAGGACATATATTTTTCTTGTCTGTCCACAGTGCCAAGTTTAACCTTTCTAGAACATAAAGAATGTCATGAATATTTTATACAACATAGTTAGAGACAAACACATTTTATGTCCAAAGACATGTGATAATTGGCTCATGACATGAGATCTATTCGTCTTTCCATACACCTCATGACCCAGAAGAATAATGGCAAAATAATCCATTATAGGCTCAGGTTAAAAAAAAATCAGCTTGAGAACAAAACTCTGAGGGTTAGGACTGATGTCTTCCAGATTGTGGTACACATACTGAACCAAGTCCTAATATACAGTGGTGTTTTCCCAATAACTAGAGTATATTACTTTGGGAACAAAAGGAATAGAAGATTACCTTCTCTTAATGCCACCTACAGTGGCCCTTGTGTAGGTATGCAATTTCTGTGCCTGAAACCATAATCATTTCTGTATTTCCAAAAGCTTGTTTGTAACAGAGAACACAGTAAAAGATCTACTGAACTTGCAGGTATGAATACCACACCTAGACACTTCCAAGTCATCATGCCAGTGGACCATCAGGCCAAGAAAGGAGTTAGCATATTGGCCAGGATGATTGACTCTGGTTGCCATGATGAGCCATGGATGATTACACGATGGGTGCAGGGAAACATTTGTCTGGAAGGTTAGAGATTCACTGGGGCATCTCTTGGTTCTTCTGTGCCTAGCAATAATGATGAACTGCAACATCTGTGGCCTAAGAAGGATACATCATTATCATCTTCTAATATTAGCATATTATTTACTTAAATTCAATGTTTGTTTTTTGTTCTTCTAGAATGTAAACTACAAAATGGCAGAAATGTTTATTTTGTTCATTTATGTATCCTAAGGGACTGGAATATAGCCAGGGGTTCAATAAATGTTTTTGAATATATGAATAAATAATATAACTAAAAAATTGAGAGGAGCAGAAAATTGGAAGATGGCACAAATGTTCAAAATTCCTACTATTTTATGTATGAGAATCTGTCTCAAATTTTGATAAATCAAACTGTGCAATGTAGACAGATTACTTAAATAGCAAGCAGTAAAATGAATGAAATGGACGCTGCTATCAGTGGTTGTCTCTGAGTAGTACAAATGGTGTGAAGAAGATGACTTTTTTATTTAAATTGTTTTATTTTTATCAAATTAAGTGAACATAATAAACCATTTTATAAATTTTATAAAGACAATCACTTTCAACTCTTATTTTCATTAATATTTAACTCAATTTAAAAAAAATCATATGCATACACTGCTATATTTAGATATTATCTGAGACTTCTCTTCGGCGTAAAGGTTTACTTCTTTACCACCCACTTACTCTTCTCAACACAACCTTATTACCATTAGTTAAGTTAGTGTTTTACGTGTTTATGAAAATATTGCTCCACGCTGATTCAATGAATGTGCTATACCTGTTTCCTTACTTTTTATAACTTTTCATTTTTTATTTTATTTATAATTATTTTCTATGTATTTAGTATTTTCTTTTTAAATACACATACAGCTCGGTCAGTCACCCTGTGGTTATTTACCCAAATGCTCAAATGCTGTTTCAAAATCTCTTATCAGTTTTTATTTCTCCCTACTGAGGACCACTCTTGCACACTCATACATCTTCCTGCTCCAAACTAGACCTGTTGCTCTAGCTCTTGACTTGGGATTCTTTTTGCCTGCTCTTCTCTATCCTGTTCTTCAAGATGTGGTATATGCTCTAAACCAATTTCCAGTAGTTTAAATATCAAATTTTGGAAACCAAAAAGGAGAGACTGGATTAGATGTTTTGTTGATCTCTGTGCTTTCCTTTTTTTTTTTTTTTTTCTTTTGACTTATTCCCTTATTTAAAACGCTTTTGGTAAATAATAAAGAGAGCATGGGAGATATTTTTTCAGTCATGAAGGATTCGAAACTACTATCTTTAGTCTTTCTTCCCTTGTGAGTGATAATTTGTATGTGTGTAGAATTCTCGGCTTCGGACTACATATTGCTTTCCGGTAGTCTCCTCCTATAATAAATTCTATTGACTGCATTTTGAATGTCAAACTAGTCTTATTGTCCTAGGATAAAGCACATTTAAACATGAAGCATTATTTTTAATACTTTGTTAGATTAAATTAGCTAATGTTGTGATGGGAGTTTTTGCATTTATGCTCATGAAGAACATTACATTTTCTTCTTATATCTTTTATTGGTTTTCTTAAAATATACTGTGTTTCTAATTTCTTTAAGAGTTTATATATAATCAGTATTAGTTTTTCCTTAATGTTTTGTGGAGTTCATCAGTGAAATAATCTGGTTCTTAAAATTTCTTTGGTAGTGTCTTAGCTATACATTTCTTTGGTTGAAATAGGACTATTCAGATAATCTATTTCTTCATAAGTGAACATTAGTTGGTTGTGCCTTTTAAGAGGTTTCCATATTTCATTGAGGTGTTAAATTTATGGGCAAAAGAAAGTTGATAATATTCATTATCCTCTTAATGTCTTAGGAACTACAAAAAATACTTATTTGATTCCTGATATTGGTGTTTCATGATTCTCTCTCTTTTGATTAATCTGTCAAGAACTTTGTCAGTTTTACTGATCTCTGCCAGATTTTCATTGATTTTTCTCTATTTTCATTGTTTATAATTAATTTCTGTATATCTTTTGTTTCTAATTGCTCTGAGGTTAACTTGCTCTTTTGCATTTTCTCAAGGTAAAAACAATTTATTTGAAATATTTGTTCTTTTCAAATATGAGCATTTAATTCTATAAATTAGCTACATCCTATCTATACATTTTGATACTTTGTGCTTTCATTTTCATGAAAACATTTTCATTTAGAAAATGTTTTCTAATTTCACTTGTCATTTCCTTTTTGACCTTTGACATAATTGATCAAATTCTACAACTTCAATACTTTGAAGTATTTTTTTTTCTGGCATTCTGGTGTGGGGAAACAGTTCTCCCTGTATTTCTTAGATTCCTACATAGTTCAAGCCATCTGAGCAAAAAGCATTTCTGTACAACAAACATGTCTTAGAAATTAGAGATCATGTCTCCCTAAAGATAGAGAACCCTGGAGATCTCCCAGGATTAATAAAGATAAGGCTTTTACCTTACCCACCCTAAAGACATGTGCACTTGAAAGCTGTGCATTCGCTGTTGTTTGGTGGGTTGCTTTATAAATGTCATTTAGGCTAACTGGTTGATAGTATTTTGCAGGCTTTCTATAATCCTTAATTACTGGCTTTTTTTGTTTGTTTGTTTTTTCTGTCAATTACTGAGAGAAAAGTGCTGAAATCTCCAACCATTATTACGGATTTGTTGATTTCTCTTTTTAGTTCTATTAGTTTTCGTTTCAAGTATTTTGAAAGTCTGGTTAGATGTATGCATATTTAGGATTTCTGTGTCCTTTTGGTGAGTGAACCTTTTATCGCTATGTAATGTTCGTCTTTATTCCTGGTAATACTCCTTTTTCTGAAGTCTACTTTCTTTTATCTAAATATTGTCAGTTCAGGTGTCTTTTGATTAGTGATTGAGCAATATATTGTTACCATTGTCTTACTTTCACTATCCTTCTGTATTGAAATGTTTTTCATTGCATATAGTTGTTTCATTTTAAAATTGAATCTGACAATCTGTTTTAATTGATGTTTTTGGACCATTTACATTTAATCTATTTACATGGCTAAAAGTTACCATATTTCTAGATAATTCTGTTTGTTTCTTCATTTCTCCTTTGTTCTTTTATTCTGCCTGCATTTATTGAGACCTTTTTGCTTCTAGTTTATTTCTACTACTGATTTATTATTTATACTCCTTTTTTCATTTTTAAAGTGGGTTCCCTGGGGTTTACAATATACAACTTTAAAAAATAACAGTCTTGTAATATTATTACATTTTATGTACCATAAAAACTTTGCAACAGTATATTTCAAATTCTCCTCCCATCTTTTTTTTTTTTTTTTTGAGATGTAGTCTTGCTCTGTCGCCCAGGCTGGAGTGCAGTGGCACAATCTTGGCTCACTACAACTTCCACCTCCTGGGTTTAAGTGATTTCTCCTGCCTCAGCCTCCCTCTGGGATTACAGGCACCCACCACCACCATGCCTGGCTAATTTTTGTATTTTTAGTAGAGACAAGGTTTCATTATGTTGGCCAGGCTAGTCTTAAAACTCCTGACCTCAGGTGATCCACCCACCTCGGCCTCCCAAAGTTCTGGGATTATAGGCATAAGCCACCGTGCCTGGCCTCACCTCTCATCTTTTGTGTTATCTTCATACTGCATCTTACTCTTCCACATTGGTCCAACCATAGTACTGTGCTCTATTTTTACTTTAGACACTCAATTATCGTTTAGCGCAACGATAATGTCTTCTTAAACATAAGAAGACATTTTATATTTATTTTCATTTTCACCATGTTAAGAGACTTTCACAATTTGCATAACCGAAGTTTTTGGATTGTGTTCATTTTTCTTGAAGAGCTTACTTATAATATTATGTACAATGTGCTGGTAATGAGTCCTTTTTTTATTGTTTCTCTAGAAGTACTATGTCTTTTTTTTTTGACAGCCTACCAGGTTTTCCTTTTATGTCTGAATTTAAGCATTTTGAATATAATTTGGGGGAAGGAATATTTTTTAACCATAAGGCTGAGTTTTCCGGATCTGTGATTGATAGCTTTTAACACAAAATTCTCAGCCTTTTTCTCTTCAAATGTTCCTTCTGTTTTTCTTCCTTCAACTTTGTACCCAGATTTGAAGAGTCAATTTTCTCTGCAATTCCTGAGGCATTGGTAGAATTTCCAGATAACTCCTACAGGAAAGTGTAGTCCTTGGTGTTCAAATTCAGTGGAAGAGAACATACTATTATACTCTCTTTCAAAGGCAAATGCTTTTGGAGTGACTGCAGGTAGCCGTTCTCTGCTTACATCCCTAGGTTCCTGCTTTAAAAAAAAAAAACTGATAATCCCTTACTCTCATACCAACCAATTGGCATATCTGAGAAGGTATTTTCTATATTATGTTAAGGAATAATTACTGGTTTTGGTTGAAGAGTTGATTCAAGCAACTAACCCATTATGTTGTCAAATAGAATTTGTTCTTGTTCTTAAGGTTTTAGGTGATGAGTTTGGCTTCAATATTCATGTTAGAGTTTTTCAAAGTTAAGCCTCGAGACTGAGTTTGCCTTGTTAGTAAATCTGCTTCCCAGTTTAGGAGTATCACCTGTAGATACTCCTAAATAAAATTAGCTTTGGTAACAAACCAACATTTAAAACTGCTAGGCAATTGATTAAAGCAGTTAGTAAGCATCATATATTATCTAAAGTTCTAATTAAAAATTATACATAAAAGTGAAAATTATAGATCAATGAACCATTCCCTATATTCTAGATTCAATAACTATCCATTTTATTTTGCCTCATGTTTTATTCATTTTTTGTTTTTATTTTGTACTTAAATAATTTAAAATTCTAGCTCTCATAAAATTTTCCGCCGGGCGCGGTGGCTCACGCCTGTAATCCCAGCACTTTGGGAGGCCGAGGCGGGC
>NW_016806092.1:863257-876455 GCF_001698545.2 Rhinopithecus bieti
AAAAAAAAAAAAAAAAAAAAAAAAAAAAAAAAAATTCTACCTATGTATTTTCTATATGCATCTCTAATACATATGTATATTTTCTTACCTAACTACAATGATATCACACCTAATAATGTTACCATTAATATTTTTATATAATCTAACAGCCAAGGCATAAATTTACTTAGTTTTCTCAACACGGCTTTTAAATAGTTGGCTTATTTGAATTAAGATCTAGACAAGATATATGCATTTCATTTGATGATTTTTCTTAAGGATCTTTAATCTAGAATGTCCCCCTCTCTTCTTTCTCTCGCCTTCCCCTTGACATTGACTTGTCCCGCATTTCGTGATGTTCCAATTAATCAAGTCACCATCAGAATTCTGTTGTAAGTGTTCCCATCAGTCTTCCACCTGTTTGGCCTGTTGATAATTATTACCTAAATAAATTAGGTTTTAAGGGTTACAAAATAGACACTACCTATCTTTCCTTCTATATTTATTAAGTTCATTCTCAAACTTCTTCCAATAATATTGAATTAGTATTTTGTTTTGGATAATCATGAACTAAAGAGTTTTTAATAAATTCAATGTACATTCAATTGTATTCATCAGACACTCAAATTTTTCTATTTTTCACAATGTTCACTTGTGCGTCATTTTAAAAAATTTGATTAGTCTTTCAAATCTTGCTTGCTTTCTAATATTCTCTGTTTCTTGTTTTATTCACTTAATTTATCCACATGCATTTACTCTTTACCATGAAAAATGAAGATAATACTATGCTTACATTTTTTCCCTATGAGGAGGTGAAAATAATACCTTTCATTAGGAATATCTCAGTCCTTACGATGCTGAAGGCTTCAACTTACCACACGATAATTGCTCTGCTTTGTGTTGTATTTATATTTGGTATGGGATGGTGGTTAATTCCAGTACAGCCAGTTCTGGAAAGTTTAAAAAGATTAACAGGGGACTTTTCCAGAACCAGAGATCAATGGTTCTTTTTAGAATGAGGGATGCTTAATGCCTGTGTTTTCACCTCTGGGCCAGGTTATCAACTCTGGGGCAATAGAAGTCCCCTTAAACCTCCTGTCACAATGTTTGCAAAATTTCTAGGCTTGCTGGTTGAATTTTTAGTCCCTATTCTACAGATAAGGTAACGCTTGGTGATGCTCACTTTTAGGAAAGTGGTTTAATTCTAGCTACCTTTCCCACTTGACATGAAGCCCAGATTCCTTTCACAGGTAGCATGTCTAATATACCTGTGAACGATTCTGTATTACTTCCCTATTACCTTTCTGACTTTGAGGTCCCGCTTTATTTCTGGCACCTACATAATTTTCTTGGTTTCAAGCTTGGCTAGGCCTTGTATTTCATTTATGGTGATATATTATCTGTAATGTCTACATGTCTTCATTGGTATGGGGTTCTATTCAGTCTTCCATAATGTTAGAAAGTTTTCTGAATGTCTTAATGAAAGATGAAAATGAATGAGTCATTTGAAAGCCTCCAAGTGTTTTCTAGTAGAAGAATATGAAAAGGTTAACAGGATATTTTTTCTCCCTACTAAATGTTTCAAAAACTCACAAACTCCATCAAGAAAAAATTTTATAAATATTTTAGTGAGCAAAAAGTAGGATACTTCCAGTCATAGATGGCAAAGTTAAAGTATTTTTTTATTATTATTGTACTTTAAGGTCTGGGGTACATGTGTAGAATGTGCAGGTTTGTTACATAGATATACACATGCTATGGTGGTTTGCTGCACCCATCAACCTGTCATCTATGTTAGGTATTTCTCCTAATGCTATCCCTTCCCCAATCCCCCACCGCCTAACAGGCCCCAGTGTGTGATGACCGCCCACCCCCGTGTCCATGTGTTCTCATTGTTCAACTCCCACTTATGAGTGAGAACACGCTGTGTCTGGTTTTCTGTTTGCTTTTACACTGTTGGTGGGAGTGTAAATTAGTTCAACCATTATGGAAAACAGTGTGACAATTCCTCAAGGATCTAGAACTAGAAATACCATTTGACCCAGCAATCCCATTACTGGGGATATACCCAAAGGATTATAAATCATTCTACTATAAATACATATCCACACGTATGTTTACTGTGGCACTGTTCACGATAGCAAAGACATGGAACCAACCCCAATGCTCATCAATGATAGACTGGATAAAGAAAATGTGGCACATATATACCATGGAATACTATGCAGCCATAAAAAAGGATGAGTTCATGTCAGTTGCAGGGACATGGATGAAGCTGGAAACCATCATTCTCAGCAAACTAACACAAGAACAGTTAAAGCATTTTTATTCCATTTCATATACCAGTTAAGGTGACAAAAAACAAAGCTCCATCCTTATAGACACTAGTAGACAGCAAAACCCAATCCACCAATTTCAAACAATAGTAGCCAAGTAGTGCTAAATTTTTACCAAAGAAGAAACATTGAAAATTGTATATATTTTGGTGTATCCTGGGCATAGTTTCCTCTAAGAATTGAAGAACCGAATCAAGAGATCCTTACTTAGAACAGGGAAATGTGGGGGGCCTGAGCAAGCCATGAAATTATTCCATAGTGGGAAGTACCATGCATTGTATGTAATTGTATACCCAGAAAACTCAGAATATACCCACATTTGCTAAGTTCACAAATATTTCCCTCGTACTCCCCACCTCCATACATCTTTATTTATCCTGTCTTGGGACACTTATTAAATTGACCACATATTATACCATAAAGGAAACTTCAATCAATTCCATTACATAGAAAATATACCTCGTTCTCTTTGAACACAATGCATTAAAATTAGAATTGAATAACAATTGTGGAAAACAAAGTAAATCCAAGAAAAACACTGAGAAGGAATTGGTCAAGATAAAGTTAGATATAACTGAAAAATAAAAAAGTAGAATTAATTAAATCAAAATCATAATTATTTGAAAACCCCAATATATTAAAAGTGAAAATAATTTCTAAAACCACTATTGAATCAAAAGATATATCAGATAGTAAGAAGCAGAGGTGCAAAAATCAGAAACTAGATTGAAAGAATTATAAAAGTATATTTTATTCAAATGTATTCCAATAAATTGGAAAAACTTTATAAAATTATTTTTCCAACAAATGGTAAAATATCAAATGTGACCACCAAAAGATAGAATATTAGCAGAACAATTACCTGGAAGAACTTGAAAACACTATGGACGTGTGACTACAGCAAACGCTGCAGGCTCATTTGATTTCACAGGAGAGTTCTGATGATCTGTTGAAACTATTAACTACAGAAAAAGAAAAGTCTTGCATTTATATAAAACCAGAACAATGTTGACATTAAAACTTGGCAAAGATAGCATCAAAATTAAACACGTAAACATTACAAAAGCCACTGCCAATAAATATAACTTATGGATATAACTGCAAAAATTCCAAAATAAAATATTACAAAATCCAGCTGCACATTTAAAAAATCCAAAATTAAGATATTAACAAATTCAGCTGTGCATTAAAAATGCACACCATAACCAAGTCAGGACATTTTCTTGTAAGGATAGTTCAATATTCTATTTCCTTTTGCTAATTCTGCTATTAATATGATTCTACTAGATTGTTTTAACATATCTTAATAAGAAAAAATTGATTACATTGAAAGAAAGTGCTGGAAATTTCAACTTCTATTGCCAAAAAAAAAAAAAAAAAAAAAAAAACCACACACACACACACAAAACAAAACTGTTAATTAGGTAGAGATGTATACTTTCTTAACTCAGTAAAATATACATGTCTGAGCAAATTCCAGTATCATGCTCAATAGTGATCTTGAAGTACTTCCATCAATGTGACTTTTATCTTTAATTTTATGTAATATTGTGGACACATCAGTAAATGATATTCAAAAAATTTTACAATGAATTTTCACTATTGGAAAGTTGAAGCCAAAATTATTATTTTCATTTTAAAATGCCATTTCATTCCTAGAAAACCCCAAATAGTCCAGTGGAGAAAATTAGAAATAAAAAAAAAATTGAGAG
Organism: Rhinopithecus bieti; assembly: GCF_001698545.2. NCBI lineage: Eukaryota > Metazoa > Chordata > Mammalia > Primates > Cercopithecidae > Rhinopithecus > Rhinopithecus bieti. Next base: position 867,285 of record NW_016806092.1, read on the forward strand.
TCATTTGCCTGATTACAAAATTAACAGCTTCCTTATGTATTATCACTGGTGAAGTAATGTGATAAATAAAATCTCCTTTTCACAAAAGCAATAAAATAGTAAAATATTGAGGTATAAATTTAATAATATAATTTATATGACTTCTGCAATAAACGATTTCAACCATAGAATGAGTTTTGTAAACAGAATGAGTTCACTGTTTTAGGCAACAAATTGGTGTTCTAGAGATTGCACCTCTCTAAATTATGTAAATTCAATATTGTCACAAAACAGGAAAGTAATTTTGTAGCAAACGAATTAGAAGATTTATTGGAGAAATAAGCACTGAAGTATAATGTAGAAAACCTAAAAGGGGTATCGAAAGTTCATTAGGCTTGAAAAGTTTTAAATGTTTCAAAATATTTCACCAAGACAATTTTGTTGCACTTCATAAAATATATATCAGTGTATAAAAGATGCATTAGAAAATAAACTCACACATTTGTAGAAATTTAGTATATAATAACTATGGTATTTAACTGGGTGGTTGTTTAGAAAATTCTGAAACTCTAGCTCAGATGTTCTATTGAACACACAACATACACACAGACCCTATCTCCTATTAGATCACAAATTTAAAAGTTAAAAAACAAAACTCTTGGTTAAAAACCATGGCATTCTTTCCATAATACGGAGTGAGGAAAAAGGGGTATTGAAAGTTCATTAGGCTTGAAAAATTTTTAAATGTTTCAAAATATTTCACTAAGACAATTTTGTTGCACTTTATAAAAATATAGATCAGTGTATAAAAAAATTATAAAATAAACTCACACATATGTAGAAATTTAGTACATAATAATCATGGTATTAAACTGGGTGGTTATTTAGAAAAATTCTGAAACTCTATCTCAGATGTTCTATTGAACACAGAACATACACACAGACCCTATCTCCTCCTATTAGATCACAAATTTAAAAGTTAAAAAACAAAACTTTTGGTTAAAAACCATGGCATTCTTTCCATAATACGGAGTGAGAAAACTCCAGACAGGAAATGTCTATCTTATAAATTTAAAAAAAAAGATCCATTTAACTATGTGAAAATTTAAATGTTCTCCATGATACAAATAAAGTCAAGATAAAAAATGCCACACTGGGAAAAATATTTATTAACTACAACACCTAATGCAAAGGCCGATTTTCTTATTGAATATTTTGTTAATTGTAATTCACATTTTTTCCACATTTTAATGTCTCTCAAATTGGAATGTCAAGAAGCTTCCTAAAATGGCGTCACTGTAAGAAACAGATGGCTTGGAAGGCCAGTGGTTGGTGGGAAATCAGACAAGCCTAGTAACTTTTCTGCAGCTGGACTGAAGGGTAGATTAGGCTCAGTGACTTAGTTGTTTTAGGGACTGTTTTAAAAAGATGCTTTAATACCTGTGCTCTTGATTGCACAGTAGACACTATTATGGGGCAAAACATGGATATGAAAGACTCAGTGTTGCCAAGTGATACTGAAAAGTCTGACGTTTAATTGAAGTTTGTTTTGTTCTTTTGTTTATGTGCAAGAGCGAAACATGACAAAAACATCCATTTACATATATAAAAGGATTTTTCAATATGTTCAAATTAAAATGTGATAAGAAAGCCCTGTTTCTTAATTTAATAGGCAGGGATTTTTTTTCCCCTACTTGGTGCATAGTACTATCGGTGATGTCTTAGGTTTGTTGAAATATGTAACATAATGGACTTCTATAAATCCATGAGAGATAATCTAAATTCATATTTAAAGAAATTCAAATGACTCTTAAAGATATGAACAGGGATTGATGTTACTCATAACTTTCAAGAGAAAGTCTTTTTAAAGATGAAATCCTATTTTGGCTATCAGATTTATCAAAACTCAAATACAGTGTGGGTGAGGGTAATTGTAAACAGATAGCCTCATACAGTTTTAGTGATGGGTTAAACGCACTGATTCTCCCGAAAGGGCAATTAAATGATGATTATCACAATTAAGAACAAAAATAGATTTTGAATAATAATTCTACATGTGTAAATTTATCCTACAGATATTCATACACATGTACAACTATATCTCTGCAAAGAAGGTCACTGCATTATTTTTAATAGTGAAAAAAAAAACAATTTTAGTGTTAGTAGCTAATTGAATAAATTATGAGGTATCCAATCAATACGATAATTAGTTTCTTATAAACAAGGCAGATGTTGCTAACATAGAAATGTCTCCAGAATATAGTTTCAGCAAAAAGAGAACAGGTTCAGAATAGTATCTATGTGTGTATGTACAGTAGACATTCATTCACCTGTTGAAGAAGTAAAATAACTATGTATTTCTAAGATTGTGTTTATTTGTATATATGCATACATATACAAAATTTAAAAGTATATACCAATAGCAGTGTTATCTTTCAAAATTCTAGTTCAAAAAAAGAATAGACATATGACATTTGCCCATTTAGGTAAGTAGCCTCAGGCAGCTTTTGTATGTGCAGACAGTGACTGATATCTATATGATTAACCTGACCTCTAGTTATTTACCCTGAACCTGTTTGATGTGTTTTCATTTCTTGGTGGGTTTACGTCAGAGGAAGAGCAGTCCTATCTCACCCCCTATGACCTTGCAGTTCTTTTGTTTGGTTCAGCCAAAGTTGACTGCTATGCTCAGTGCTCTTTTTGCTTTATAGGTGTTTCAGGGATCTCTCTCTGTTGAAAGATGTAGTCCTGTTTGATTTGGGGGTTTTCTCCTTTTCTCTCTACATGGGCTGCTTTTTAAATTTTTTTCTTTGAAAATATTATAGGGTCCCACACATAATGCTGAATATTTCTATTCTTTGTTCTACCTGTGCTCCCCAACATGCTGCTGTTAGAAGTTATGGAAGAAAGCAATATTGTCACTGTGGCAGGAATGTGTCCTTTCTTTCTCGCGATTGTTAGCACAAGCATTATTATTCTTGCTCTTGCCCAGGTTGAATGATTTATGGGTGGAATATTTAATTTTTGGAGCACTTGACATTTTTGACCTCTCATCCATCAACCCTTTGGAATTACATTGCTTGGGAGATTGAAATACTACTTCATTCCTTTGCGGATATTTTGAGTTTTCCCTTGTCACAGGAATACTGCCCTGGTTTTACCCATGAGAGTCATTTGAGAGGTTAGCATATGGTTTTCAGAGGCAGGCACAATCAGGAAAATGCCAGGAACGTCTGTGAAGAACAATGTCCCTGTTTAAGTGCTTTGCAAGCATTAAATTTTTACAAAATAATTTATTTCTTTGTACAATATATTTCTAGTTAAAATGGTAGTTTTAACACACACACACACACAATTATCTTCTTTAGAAGTAAAGTCGTATAAAAAAAAGAAGATTGGTATTGTCTTGAATGTCATTAATATAGGTGGCTTTGAGGGATAATAATAGAAATTGTTCTGCTTTTTACGCAGCTATTTAGCTAAAAGCATTTCAAAACTTCTAGAATATAAAAGCATAATAAAAATAGAAATAATATATTTTCTAGAATAGATTACTTCTTCCTTCACAGCACTTATGGTGAATGCAAAGTAGTTAAATGTCTGCAACCTTCTTAAATTTGAAGAGTGCCATTGGTAAGTGAACCAGATTTATGATCAATACTTAAAAAATCTTAATTATCCAGCATATAATAAGTGAGACAAGGCCTTTGGTATCTACATTTGTTATTTTAACTGTCTGTGATTCGACATCTGGACACGTATATATTATTTTTCTTTATAATACAGTCAGGATTGTATCTGTGACCTTAAGGCTTAATTCAGAAAGAAGATATACCACACTGCAAGATTTCATCACTGTGAGTAGACGCTGGAGTGAAAGCATCTGTTTTCTTGGTACTAACTGAACTGGAGGTCTGACTTTGTTATGGGCCTGTTGTGAGGTATGCTCCCTGGTGTCCAGAAATGGGTGCTGAATTAATCATCTTGTCCTAAGCCAAACTCTGGGAATAACATTCCAAGAACAAAATTCAGAGTTTATTGTACCCAAGAGCCTTCTAAAACAAGAAAATGGAACTGATACTAGGTCATCAAGAAAAATATTTCTTTCACGTATGTAATTTATAGCTGTCCCTTATGACAGACACTTTAAGGTATTAACATTGTGTTCTCTTCACCACCTTATGTCCTCTCAATGGCAGAAAATATCTTCCGTATTGAGACACTAAGAAGAAATCACATCTTTCAAGTTTGAGCAGGTAGAATCCTGGAAGTTATTCCTATTCCCAATCATTCTCTTTGAAGGATATACTCCAATTGCTCTAAGAAGTAATATATTCTGATTACTCAAAGATTTTTGAGAAAAGTATTCATTCTTTCAATATATATTTGTTGTGTCCCTACTATGTGCCACAAACTCTCCTATGCATTTACTATACAGCAATAAACAAGACAAAGAGCCTACTTTCAGAAAGCTTTAATTCTAGAATAACTAATTGTAGTCTTTCATATACTCAGGGACTAGAACTCTTTTCCTAGCTGAGGTTTCCTAGATAAATGATAATATCTATCAATTAAAATAACTTCTCAAAAGCCATTATACACTGCTTCTATATTTTACTTCCTTATCTCAATATATATTTTTAGATGGGCAATATAAATTCTTCTATATTTTACTCCATTATCTCAATATTTATTTTAGAAATTTTTTAAGTCCAGCCAATTTCACTTATTCTATTCTTAAGAATTGGAGAATTGCTAGTTCATGACCCCTATTAAAAATGATCCTTACACTGGTAATTTCATAAAAATACATATTGTGATTCAATATATCTGGCATGAGGCCCAAGATTATCCTGCATGTGTAGCCACCCACCAGGTAATGCTGATGCCCTTGGTCTATGGACCACTCTGAATAGCAAGCCTCTGTACAACAACAACATAAATTAAACATGCTTTAGTTCTCCCTATGACTCAATTATGCAAGTCTTTAGACTTTATTAATTTTATTCTTCACAGTAAAAATTGTCAAATGTGACTTTCCAAGACAGGTAGGGATTATTATTTATAATGTGCCCCCCACAAAGAAGGGGCTAAAAAAATCTTTAAAGATTATGGTCATTAATTGTACCATTCAACACACTTGTGGTATAGTGAATAGGAGATATGTAATAGTAGCTGAGTTGGAAATTTAGAATCAGGAAATGCTTTATTATTTATGTAATGGGAAGAAAGTTACTTTCTCTAAGCCTGTTCATCTGTAAGTAGGGATGACTAATATCACTTGACACATAGGGTTGTTATGAAGATTATGAGATGATGCTCACATGACTTTTGGCACATATTGTGTATTCAATGCTCGCTCTCCAATTATTACCATGCACAAGGGCTATAGAATATAAAAAAAAATGAAGACTTTTATTCTGTGCTCAAAGAAGATACTATCTGGCATGGAGATAAGATTTACATGTTAGTAAAAAATTCAAACTGGAAAGATTGGTGAAGATTGGTAAAGAAGAACAAATAAAGTGCAGTGGGAGAAGAGGAAGTGATTGGTTCACTTTGGGATCATTACAGTTGCACCTTCTTGAAAACTCACTATGCATCTCTCTCTCAGTGTTCTAGTACCTTACATATATTAACTCATTTAATCCTCACCATAACCCTGTGATAGGTTGAAATTTTAATCATCATTTCATAGAAGAAGAAACTATAGTAGAGATAATTTATCCATGACTAGAAAGTAGTTGGGCTAGGTGTCAAATTCAGTCTGACTCCAGAGTCTTCTTCCTAACCACTGTACTGTTCTGGTCTAAAAAGACATAGACCTGGAGGCAATTTCTGAAATGGCTCTTAGTAACCAGGCAGATGATGATTAGGGCAGGGAAAGGAGTTGATTAAGAAGGGAATTACAGGTACCAGAAATGGCGTGGGCAAAGGCAGAGGGACTGGAAAATGTGGAGCAAGAAGAAGGAGGGGAGTATTTGGATTTACTAGAGCGTATATTAATAGGAGAATTGAAAGAATGGACCAAATAACTTTTATTTTCTAAGATTTTATGAATATGATTTTATCAGTCATAGAGAGTAGTTTTAGGACTTCTCAGGTTCCCACTGATGGTGTTCTTTAGAAAAGACAACTCACTGAAAAAGACCATAAAAGCTCAGCAGTTGGCATATCTTCAGGAGAAATGTGTTCCCCAAGGATATGAAAGACCTGCATTGTTCTAAGTTAGATCTGGGTGAAATGTGTGTTGTTTGCCTTTCCAGAACTGAAGAATGGTTTATTCATCCACATACAATTTCATTATCTAATGCCGTTGTAAGAGGAAAAAATATTTGCCAAAAATTCAGCAGCTGTTTTCTTTGCTTTACCATTGGAAGTATTTGCTCTCTCCCTCAGCAGCTAGAGATTTGCTTGGATAGGCTGTGTTCGGTCTGTCTGGTTTATTATCCTGGAAATTCAGAGACTAGAAGAAGCATGGCTGACCAATTGCTTCCCTGCTTTCCCACTCCTGAAACTCCCTCTACCCCTGCTCACTCAGAGGGTATACAGACTTGATTCTAAAGGCTTACATGTGTTTCCAGCTCCAGAATTTAATATCAACAATATTGGAAGAGCAGTTTATACTTTCTGAGTCTATTGCAATGTAGGAAGAATACTTTTCACCTATATCAGCCTGTGTTTCCCATTTCTCAGAAAACTTTTTGTGATTTTAGTAGCTATTTTGTTTCCAACAATGATGGTCCTTTTCTTTTCTTTTATAGATGTTATGTCCTAGGAAAATTGATGACAAAACCCTAGGGTAGTCTAGTTTTATAAAGTCAAGTCAAGTCTCTGAGAGTTTATCATTAAAACATTTTGTCTTACAAAACTTGAATCTGGAGAACATTTTCTTCTTACTGGTATTGTTTTGTCATCATGTCTATTTATATAAGTAGCTTTCTCTCTGCCAAAGATAGAACAGAGACGTATCTTGGATTTAATTAAGAACACTGAATTGAAGGAGTTTTGTTCACCCCTTCTCCCCATTTTTAGCCATTTTCTACTTTGGGAAAAAACAGCAAATAAGTAATATAAGTTAAAAATATCCACTGTGTTTTGATACGACAAGGTAGTAAGGTGAATAATAATGACTCCCAAATATGTTCACATTCTAGTCTCCAGAATCTGTAAATCCATTACGTTTTGTGATAAGAAAGACTTTGCAGATGTGATCAAATTGGGGATCTTGAGATATGAAGATTGGGTCTCTGTAAGAGGGAAACAGGAGAGTTAAAGTGAGAGAGGGAGACGTGATGACAGAAGCGGAGATTGGAGTGATGTGGGGTGACAAACCAAGAAATGAGGGCAGTCTTTAGAAGCTTGAAAAGTCAAGGAAATATATTCTCCCTCAGAGCCTCTATAAGGAATGCAGCCCTGCTGATAACTTGTGTGAATGGTGGGGGGGCGGGGGGCGGGTGGGATACAGAACTGCATCTTTCTACAGAAATATCCCTGAAATATCTATAAAACTAATAAAAGCACTAAGCATAGACGTCGACTTTGGTTGAACTAGACTGAAAAACAAGGCCGATAAACAGCAACAACAAAACTTTCACCTTCCAAGTAGTGTTACTTCAAAGTATTTGAAAAAGGTTTGTGTATTTGTTGGAAAGAAGCCTTTAGGACTGTTCCATCCTGTGCACAACTTTCTTTGGTTTCTTCTAGTGTTATTTTCAGATTCCTCCTTTTCACATTTATGTTCTCTAATCGTGCTGCTTTATTTTTAGCAGAAGAGTATTCTCAAAGTGGTTTTCTTATTAGTATTGTTGCAGTTGTGAGGCACAAGAGTGACAGCCCCTTCTTCCTTCTGAAAATCAGTTAAATCTCATGTCATAGTGGAAACCCAGTGTTCTTAAAGTAGTCTTACAGCTTTTCCTTAAAAGACTTTGTGCAATGCTTATAAAAAGGCTAGTCACTTTCAATCTTGGAATTGCTGGGAATCAAATTTCTTGATGAGGTCCATTCAGTCTTCTAATAACAAGGCAACAGCTATTTTAGAAAATTTCTTTGTACTTTATCATAAAAAATACTGCTTATTATAAAATTATTGCTTAATTAAATTCTTTTGACACTAATACAAAATCAGAAAACAACAAAAATCTATGTCCTTAGCATGAACATACATATGTGTATGTGTGTGTATGTATATATATATGGAAAATTTTTGCTGTTTTGCTTAGGATGGTAGAAACTATTAAGGGTAATTTTGTTCAAATACTCAAAGTTCTTAACCAGGCTCTAGTACTAACCTTCCAAAAGTGAAAAAGGGCCTTATCTTTTCCATGGTCATGGAGATGGAGACATTCTAATACTGAGTAAACTTGGTGAGAAAAGCTTTGTGTAGTAGAGGATGAAATGAGTTTCAAAGTTGTCTTCTCCTTCAGAAGAAGGCTGTTTTCTTCCATCAATGTGGCTAATAGGTGACTGTTCCATTGAGTGATTATATGCCTAGTGTTCTATTATTGGAAAATTAAGCATGTGGGAGTTATTTATATTCTACTGCTCAAGGTTATTGCCAAGGTCTGATTTTTCACATGTCTACAATTCAAAAAATTGCAACCTCCTGCATAAATGGGTTAAAATAGCTGTTTTTAAAATTCTGTCTATAATGCCTGTAATCCCAGAACTTTGGGAAGCTGAGGCAGGAGGATCACAAGGTCAGGAGATCAGGACCATCCTGGCCAACATGGTGAAACCCCGTCTCTACTAAAAATACAAAAATTAGCTGGGTGTGGTGGTGTGCGCCTGTAACTCTAGCTACTTGGGAGGCTGAGGCAGGAGAATCACTTGAAACTGGGAGTCAGAGATTGTAGTGAGCCGAGATCATGCTACTACACTCCAGCCTGGTGACAGAGCAAGACTCTGTCTCCAAAAAAAAAAAAAAAAAAAAAAAAATCTATGATTTAGATTTCAAAATGTTATTGGAATTAAATTAGATGTGTCTTCCTGTATCATATTTCTAGAAGGTGAAGATGTATTTCCATCATCTGTACATACCTGTCTTTTAAAAGGAATTTGGCCTAAGTTTCATAAGTGAAGGAGAAATAAAATCCTTTACAGATAAACAAATGCTTAGAGATTTTGTCACCACCAGGCCTGCCTTACAAGAGACCCTGAAGGAAGCACTAAACATGGAAAGGAACAACCGCT
>NW_016806092.1:879535-895152 GCF_001698545.2 Rhinopithecus bieti
TGAGTTCTACTGGGTATATACCCAAAGGATTATAAATTATTCTACTACAAAGACACATGCACACGTATGTTTATTGCGGCACTATTCACAATAGCAAAGACTTGGAATCAACCCAAATGTCCATCTGTGACAGACTGGATTAAGAAAATGTGGCACATATACACCATGGAATACTATGCAGCCATAAAAAAGGATGAGTTTGTGTCCTTTGTAGGAACATGCATGCAGCTGGAAACCGTCATTCTCAGCCAACTATTGCAGGAACAGAAAACCAAACACCGCATGTTCTCACTCATAGGTGGGAACTGAACAATGAGATCACTTGGACTTGGGAAGGGGAACATCACACACTGGGGCCTATTATAGGGAGGGGGGAGGAGGGAGGGATTGCACTGGAAGTTATACCTGATATAAATGATGAGTTGATGGGTGCTGACGAGTTGATGGGTGCAGCACACCAACCAGGCACAAGTATACATATGTAACAAACCTGCATGTTATGCACATGTACCCTAGAACTGAAAGTATAATAATAATTAAAAAAAAGAATTTCTAAGTGAAAAAAATAAATAAGTAAAAGGAATTTGGCTTATACTGATGAACTCTTCAGGTAATATTTGAGTATATTATTTGCTTTGTGTGAGGATAATTTGTATCTTGTAGAATTTTAAATGTAAGTTATTCAATGTGACATGTAAATGTTTTATATAGAGTTAAATTAAGAATATATATAGAATTAAAGGATTAGATGACTGTCAACCGTGAAGTTTTGAAATTTCAAAACCTTATAGAGCAAATAACTTGATCTCAACTTGATATTTAAGGAACTTGGAAACCTGGATAAGCTACAAACTTGTTTTTTCATATTGTGACAAAACTATTCTAATAAGATTAGATGCTGGAAGAGAAGAAAGGAAAATAGACATAAAGTTGGCAGAATTATAGCTGTCATGATTCTGGTGTGTTAAAATTTAATATAAGTGGGTATTAGTTTCCTATTGCTACTGTCACAAATTACCATGAATTTAGTGGCTTAAAATTACATTCATTTATTATCATGTAGTTCTTTAGGTAACAAGTCCAACATGGGTCTCATTGTGCTGAAACGAGGATGTAAGCAAGGCTGTGTTTTTCTTTCAGAGGCTCTAGGAGAGAATAGATTTTATTGCCTGTTCCAGCTTCTAGAGGCTGTACACATTATTGACTTGTGGTCCCTTCCTACATCTTCAAAGCCGGCAATACAGCATTTCTGTGACCCTTACTCCAGTTATACTTCTCGTTGACCATAGCCTAGAGAGGTTCTCAGCTTTTAGGAACTTGTAAGGCAAAGTCCTGAATAGACAATGTTTATTTCAATCTTTTTTTTTTGAAAGAAATTTCATTTTCAAGAACTAAAGTTCAAATAACTCAGTGTAGCTGATGTTCTAGGAGGCTTCAGAGTTAGCACTCACTCAAAAGAGGATTGACTTCCCAATCTTGAAACAAAAAATTTTACCTGTGGTTCTTAAAAATAAGTTTAAATCAATGAGAACACAGGGAGGGGAACATCACACACTGGGGCGTGTCAGGGTAGGAGGCAAGGGGAGGGAGAGCATTAAGACAAATACCTAATGTGTGCAGGGCTTAAAACCTAGATGATGGGTTGATGGGTGCAGCAAACCACAATGGCACGTGTACACCTATGTAACAAATCTGCATGTTCTGCACATGTATGCCAGAACTTAAAGTAAAATTTAAAAAATAAGTTTTAATAACAGTCAATTTAGTTTCCTTTAAGAAAGTTTGCTAGACTCTTCTCCTGGCTTACAATAAATGTAAATAAAACCATACCACTTCAAGTGTTTACCAGATTTGCAGTTTTTTCAGTGCTATGAGCAGTTCTTTGATTATTCATTTTTACCTTCAACTTCTGATTTTCTTCAAAGTCTGTAGAAATCAATTCTTGCTATGAATCAGTCTTTGTTATCAGCTAGATGATGGGGAGATGAGGAGCTCATCACTGTGTAGGGCTACAGGTGTTTTGCTTTACTGCAGGAAGAAGAAAGTAGATGCAGGTCAAGGAAAGCAGGCAAGCAAGCAGATTGGCTTAAAAGCAGAGTGAGTTAGATTTCAGAAATGGCGACCATCTCTGTTCATGTAAACAGTAAAATTTAGCTTTCGTTGACAATTTAACATTTAATGAAAAACAGTCACCAGGAGGGAAATCTGAAAAGAGGCCAGGACAGAGAATAGGCATAGACCACTGTGTAAGAACCACTGTATAAGAACCTGGAAACAACAATGGAAGACACATTTGATGACATATTTAGGCAATTTTGTTAAAAAACAAGTAAACCAGAAGAGACAGAACACAGCAAAATGTGTGTATATGTTATGGATGGTGCTCTAGAAGAGAAGAAAAAGATAAAACTGCTGAAAACTCTCACTTTGTTCAAGGATACCTGTACATTTTTCCTAGCTGCAATGTTTCTTGTATACAGGAAGATTGGGTTGAATGAGTAGCACATACAAGCAATACAGATGCTTTATAAGCAATTTAAAATTTTATTTGCTCAGCATATTAACCTTTCATAAACTGCACATACATTTTAGGCAGGGCTGTAGATCATGTCTCCATATTAGAGGGCAACCAACTGTCCCAATTTGTATAGCACTTACAGGGTTCTCAGAATACAAGATTTTCTGTTTTGAAACTGGATGGTCCTGGGTACACCTTCCTGGTTAGAGTTGGTTCCTGGGAGGGAGGACTTTCAGTGCTAAAACCAGAAAAGTCCTAAGCAAACTGGGACAAATTGGTTACCATACCATGTCCCTTAAGTTGAAGTATACTCTAGGAGTTTTATTGAAGCTATTAGGAAAGAGCTGTTCTTTGTTTTACAGTAAGGTCAGTAGACTTTGCCACCTGGTAAAAAAAACTGTATCTCTCAAATTAACCAAAAGAGTGGTAAACACTACCAACGGGGGACATTATCAGTAGAGTTCTATTCTCCCTCTGTTTTGTTTGTTTATTTTAATTTTATGGGTACATAGTAGGTGTCTATATGAGTTACATGGTATTTTCATACAGGCATGAAATATGTAATAATCACATTAGGGTAAATAGGGTATCAATCTGCTCAAGCATTCATCCTTTGTTTTTAAAATAATCCAATTATACTCTTCTAGTTATTTTTACATGAACAATTAAATTATTTTTTATTATAGTTACCCTGTTGTTCTAGCAATGACTAGGTCTTATTTATTTTTTACCATGTTTTTATACCCATTAACCATTCCTCCTCTATACTGACACACACCCCAAGACCGACTACCCATCCCAGCCTCTGGTAACTATGATTCAACTCTCTATCTCTATGGGTTTAATTGTTTTCATTTTTAGCTCCCTCGAATGAGTAAGAATATGTGATATTTATCTTTCTGTACCTGGCTTATTTCACTTAACTTTGTGACCTTCTGTTCCATCCATGTTGTTGAAAATGACAGGATCTCATTCTTTTTTATGGCTGAATAGTACCTCATTGTGGATATGTACTATGTTTTCTTTATCCATTAGTCTGTTGATGGACACTTACGTTGCTTCCAAATCTTAGCTGTTGTGAATACTGCCACAATAAACATGGGAGTGCAGATATCTCTTTGATATACTGATTTCTTTTCTTTTAGGTATATACCTAGTAGTGGGATTGCTGGATCATATAGTAGCTCTGTTTTTAGAGCTGTTCTCCATAGTGGTGGTACTAATTTACTTCTCACCAACAGTGTATGAGGGTTCCTTTTCTCCATATTCTCATCAACATTTTTTATTGCCTGTTTTTTGGATAAAAGCCATTTTAACTGGGGTAAGATGCTACCTCATTGTAGTTTTGGTTTCCATTTTTCTAATCAATGATGTTAAGCAATTTTCATATATCTGCTTGCCATTTGTATGTCTTATTTTGAGAAATATCTATTCAGGTCTTTTGCCCATATTTAAATTGGATTATTAGATTTTTTTCCTATAGAGTTGTTTGAGTTCCTTATATATTATGGTTATTAATCCCTTATCAGATGGATAGTTTGCAAATGTTTTCTCCCATTCTGTAGGGGTTTCTCTTACATTGTTCATTGTTTCATTTGCTGTGCAGAAGCTTTTCAGGTTGTGATTCCATTTCTCTATTTTTGCTTTGGTTGCCTGTGCCTGTGGGGTATTGTTCGAGAAATATTTGCCACTACAATGTCCTGGAGTGTTTCCCCAAAGTTTTCTTCTGGTAGTTTTATAGTTTGAGGTCTTAGATTTAAATCTTTAATCTATTTTGATTAGATTTTTCTCTATGGTGAGAGATAGTGATCAAGTTTCATTCTGCATGTGGATATCTAGTTTTCCAGGCATCATTTAATGAAGAGATTATCTTTTCCCCAGTATATGTTCTTGGCACCTTTGATGGAAAAGAGTTCACTGTAGGTGTATGGAGTTGTTTCTGGGTTCTCTATTCTGTTCCATTGGTCTATGTGTCTGTTTTTCTGTCAGGACCATGCTGTTTTGGTTACTATAGCTCTGTGGTATAATTTGAAGTCAGGTAATGTAATTCCTCTAGTTTTGTTCTTTTTGCTCAAAATAGCTTTGGCTATTCTGTTTTTTATGTTCGTTTGTTTGTTTTTGTTTGTTTGTTTTATGGTTCCATATACATTTTAGAATTTGTTTTCCATTCTTGTGAAGAATGTCATTGGTATTTTGATAGGGATTGTATTAAATCTGTAGGTTGTTTTGGGTGGTATGGAAATTTTAATGATACTGAAACTGCCAATTAATGAATATGAAATATCTTTTCATTTTTTGTGTGTCCTCATTAATTTCTCGCCTCAGTATTTTATAGCTTTCATTGTAGAAAACTTTCACTTCCTTGGTTACATTAATTCCTACATAATTAATTTTATTTCTGGCTATTATAAATGGGATTACTTTTAAATTTCTTTTCAGTTTGTTTGCTGTTGGTATATAAAACACTAGTGATTTTGTGTATTGATTTTTTTATCCTGCAACTTTACCAAATTTGTTTATCAGTTCCAAAAAATTTTTCATAGATTCTTTAGGGTTTTCCAAATATAAGATTATACTATATGAACAGGATAATTTGACTTCTTCCTTTCCAATTTGCCTGCCTTTTATTTCTTTCTCTTGTCTAATTGCTCTAGTTAGGACTTCTAGAACTGTGTTGAATAATGGTGGTGACAATGGGTATCCTAGTCAGGTTCCAGATCTGGAGGAAAGGTTGAAACTTTTTCCCTAATTATTATGATACTAGCTGTGGTTCTGTCATATTTGGCTTTTATTAAATTGAGGTATGTTCCTTCTATACCTAGTTTTCATGGTTTTTATCATAAAAAGGATGTTGCATTTTTTAAGTTTTATTTTAAGTTATTGGATACACGTGCAGGACTTGCAGGTTTGTTACACAGGTAAATGTGTACCATGGTGGTTTGCTGTACCTATCAACCCATCACCTAGGTATTGAGCCCCCCGCATGCATTAGTTATTTATCCTGACACTTTCCTTCCCACCACCCCTCTGCCTCCAACAGGCCCCTGCATACGTTGTTCCCCTCCCTGTGTCCATGTGTTCTCACCACTCAGCTTCCACTTATAAGTGAGAACAAGCAGTGTTGGGGTTTCAGTTCCTGTGTTAGTTTGCTGAGGACAACGGTTTCCAGCTCTATCTATGTCCCTGCAAAGGACATGATCTTTTTCCTTTTTATAAGCTGCATAGCATTCCAGTTATATTTAATTGGTTCATCATTTAGTCTTCCTACCTATGACAAGAGTAGTTTACACACTATAGTTACAATGTTATATTATTCTGTGTTTTCTGTGTATTTACCGTTACTCATGAGTTTTGTACCTTCAGATGATTTCTTACTGTTCATTAACATCATTTTCTTCCTGATTAAAGTACTGCCTTAAATATCTCTTGTAGGATAAGTCTAGTGCTGATGACATTCCTCAGTTTCCATTTGTTTGGGAAAGTATTTCTCCTTCATGTTCAAAGGATATTTTCATATCCTATTATAGGGTAAAAGTTTTTTTACTTCAGCACTATTAAATATATCATGCCACTCTCTCCTGACCTAGAAGGATTCCACTGAAAATCTGCCACTTGACATATTGGAGCTCCATTGTGTGTTATGTGTTTCTTTTCTCTTGCTGCTTTTAGGATCCTTTCTTTATCCTTGATATCTGGGAATTTGATTTTTAAATACTTTGAGGTAGTCATCTTTGGGTTTAATCTGCCTGTTTTTCTATAACCTTCTTATACTTGAATATTGATATTTTTCTCTAGGTTTGGGAGTTATTTTATTATTCCTTTGAATAAACTGTGTGCCCCTTCTCTTCTCTCACTTCTCTTTAAGGCCAATAACTCTTAGATTTTCCCTTTTGGGGCTATTTTCTAGATATCGTAGACATGCTTCATTCTTTCATATTCTTTTTTCTTTTGTCTCCTCTGACTGTATTTCCAAATAGTCTGCCTTCAAACTCACTAATTATTTCTTCTGCTTGATCATTTCTAATATTAAAAGACTCAGATGTATTCTTCAATATGTCAATTGCATTTTCAGCTCCAAAATTTTACTTGATTCCTTTTTATTACTTCAATGTTTTCAATAAATTTATCTGATAGAATTCAGAATGTCTTCTCTGTGTTATGTTGACATTCTTTGAGCTTTCTTAAAATACCTATTTTTAATTCTGTGTCTGATAGGTCACGTATCTCTCTTTCTCTTATTTGGCCTTATTTGGTTCATTTGATGAGGTCATGTTTTCTTGGATAATCTTGATACTGTGGACAGTTTTCTGTGTCTGGGCATTGAAGAGTTGGGTATTGATTGTAGTCTTCACAATCTGGACTTGTTTGTACATGTCCTTTGAGGTAAGACTTTCCAGGTATTTAGGAAATGGGTGTTATGATCTAAGCAGTATCTGCAATAGAGGCCATCCCAAGTCCAGTAATGCTGCGGTTCTTGCAGACTCATAGAAGTACTGCCTTGAAGATCTTGGACAATATCTGGTAGCATTCTCCGAATTATCAGGCAGAGATTCTTGTTTCTTTTCCTTCCTTTTCTCCCAAACAAATGGAGTCTCTCTCTCTCTGTTCTGAGCCACTGGGGCTAGAGGTGCAGTGACACAAGCACTCTGGTGGCCAGCACCACTAACACTGTACTGGGTCAGATCTCAAGCCAGTACAGCACTGGGTCTCACCCAAGGGCTGCTGTAGCCACACCCTGGCTACCAGCTATGTTTTCTCAAGGCCTTGGGGCTCTACAGTCAGCAGGTGGAAAACTCAGCCAGGCCTGTCTTTCCCTTCTGGGTAGTGAGTTCCACCAAGACCCTACCAGGTCCAGAGGTGGTGTCTAGGAGACAGGAACTAGAGTCAAAAACCTTAGATGTCTACTTGCTGCTCCATTATACTGTGTCTGAAGTGGCACTCAAACCACAAGATGCAGTCCTTCCAACTCTTGCCTCCCTTTTTCAAAGGCAGAGTAGGTCACCATGACCACAGGCCCGTAGAAAGTACTGCCAGACTACTGCTGATGTTCCCTTAAGGTCCAAGGGCTCTTCAGTCAGCTTGTGATGAATCCTGACTGGCCTTGGACTTTTCCTTTAGGACAGTGGGATCCCTTCTAGTCTGGGACAGGTCCAGAAATGCCATTCAAGAGCCAAGGCCTGAAATCAAGGACCCTAAGAGCCTGCTTGGTATTTTACTCCCTGTGGCAGAGCTGATCCCTAAGGTACAAGACAAAGTCCTCTTTTTTCCCTTCACTTTTCTCAAGCAGAAGGAATCCCTCCCCATAGTCATCACAGCTGAGAATACGTTGAATCTCATGGGAAGTCAGCAAGTCTGAGTCTCACCCAAGATCCATGATGTACCACCCGGATATCGCTGCTGGTTATTCAGGACCCAAGGGCTCTTCAATTAGCAGTACCCAAGACTGGATCCTTTCCTTCAAGGAAGCATGTTCCCTTCTGGCCCAGGATGTGTCTATAAATGCTGTTTGGGAGGTAGGGCATGGAAAGGGTACCTCACAGCTCTGACCAGTGCCCTATCCTGTTGTGACTAAGCTGTTATCCAAGAAGCAATACAATGACCACTCTTTTCTCTCCTCTCCTCTCAAACAAATGGAAGGAGTCTCTTTTGGAACCATGAGCTGTATAGCCTGGGATTAAGGGAGTGATGGTGCCAGTACTCCCCTAGCTACCCTGGCTGGTGTATCAGTAGATAATGTGCACCCTCAGTCCACTGGCTCTGAGTCTGGTTCAGCCTCTTGGGACACCCATAGGCATTGTAGTTCTCATGGCCTAAGCTGTCTTTCAAGTTTATTTAAGGACCCAAGAGCACTCCAGCCCGAAGTGGCGAGGCTTGCTGAACTCAAGTTTCAACCACTGAGATAAGCAATTCCCCTTTGGCTAAGGTTGGTTTAAATACTCCCTCCCTGGGTGGGCATCAGTGGAGTTTGGTCCAGTTTTGCTTTCTGCTACAACAGGGCAGCACTGAGTTAAATGCAATGTCACAAAATTGTGATCTCCCTCCCCGAAACACACAGATTCTCCCTCTGCACAGCAGACTTCTGCCAGCGGATGGGGGGAGGGGTAGCATTGGCAATTCGGGATTGTTTTCCTGCCTCTCAGTGCCTCTGTGAGCAATATGAACTTAAAACCAGGTCCTGTGAGTGCTCACCTGATTTTTGGTTCTTATGAAGATGTTTTTGGTATGGATAGTTGTTAAATTGGTATCTTTGTTGGGGGGAAGAGTGGCAATTGGTGGAGCCTTCTATTCCACCACCTTGCTTCACCTCTAGTTCCACTTTTGACATTGTGATACTGGATGTACTCCTGGGTTTAAATATACCTAAATTCCAGATAAATGTACTGGATTTTCTATTTCTGTGAGCCAATACATTCCTTTCCTTGTTATACTTACATGGGTTTGATTGTTCTGTCATAGGTAAGTTACATTTTATACTTTCTCAGTGCCAAATTATACTTTAAAAAGGCTAAGCCAGTCTTTTTTAAATCACCAATAAGTGAATATTTTAACCCATATTTGATGTCAGACTTTGGTATTCGCCTGTAGTGTTAAATGGTGTATAATTGTTGGTATAGTTGAAATCTTCTTTAGTAATAGTAATGTTACTTTATCAAATGTTTATTTTTTCAGATAATCTAGTATATGATTAATGTTCTAAATTATTTTAGTATTTTTGTATTGGCTGTTAGTCTTTTCCTAGTTGATTAGTTCAGTTTGATTTTACACATTCCTAAATGGTTCTCTTTTAACATTGGATATATCTTTAGACATACAGACATTTCCTATATTGGTGTAGTGAAATTTATTAATTTTTACAGCTTATTTTTTAAGAGAACCTACCCTATTGCTAGATCAGCAACATTATTCTGTATCTTCTTTAAAAGTTTGTAATTTTCATTTCTTATGTGTAGATCATTATTGTATCTGAATTATGTTTGTGAGCTAGACATCAAAATTTAATCCATATAAAAGTTTAACACCATTTATTTCTCCCCCAACTTGTGTAAAATAACATCTCTTCTTTTAAAAGTTCCCATTTATGTTTGGGTCTGTTCTATTCTATAGGGTAACTAGTTCATTCCTACATAAATACAATACTATTAAAATTACTACCATTTTATAATAAACATTGACATTGGGTGGTTCTGGCTTCTCTTGCATTTTTTTGCTCACAAATTTTAGAAAGAATTTATTAAGCTCATTGTAAAATCTTCTTGATATTTTGATCAGAACTGCAATTGTTTGGTACATTTAAGAAAAATAATAACTTTATGATAGTTTTTCTATATCTGAAAAGGATGTACTCTTGCTATTATTTTAGATTTTTTAAAAAAAATGTACTTTAATAAAGCTTTCTAATTTTCTTAAGAACTTTTCTAGTACTTTTATGTTAATATTTATTTCTAGGTTATTTCCTACATTTTCTAACTTTTCTGCTATATTTGCTTTAAAATATGTTTTCTGACAGGTTGGAAGAATATTTTTGTATATTAGTGTTTTGTCATGTATCTGGTAATACTGACCCTAAAAATTATTTTTTCACGTACTCTCAAGCAAGACTAAGCAAAAAGGACAAATCTAGAGGCATCACATTAACTGACTTCAAACTATACTATAAGGCCATAGTCACCAAAACAGCACGGTATGGTATAAAAACTGGCACATAGTCCAGTGGAACAGAATAGAAAGCCCAGAAATGAAGCCACATACTTAGAGCCAACTGCTCTTCAACAAAGCAAACCAAAACATTAAGTGGGGAAAGGACACCATATGCATAAGTCTTAAATGTAGCTTGGAATCCAATCTGTGCTCACATGAGGTGTTAAAGGTACAATTGTTGGTTAAAATAAAAGATAAGCTTGTCATGATAATGACAAGTGTAGAACTTGCTAATATTGTGAGTTTCCATTTCAAACATTTAAAGTGCATTGATCTGTGTTTGCTTCTGCACTAGCAAGTGAAAAATAAGTATTTGTGGAATGAAATTTATGAGGCCAATTTCTCCCCATGTTCAACAGTAATCACAAAAATCTTTAACTTCCAATTATGATCATTTTGAATAAGTAATTTGTTTTCCCAGACAGGGTACTTACCCACACTATAGGAAAGCTCCCCGAGTAAAGGCTTCTGCAGGGTGTCTATGAAAAAGCACATGTGTCCAGTGATGTATTAGAATTCCTCTACAGGAGGTTATTTATTGTTCTGTTGGATTGAGGGGGTCTGAGGAGTCACTGAAGTTGAGGACTGCCACCCAACCGAGTTTACAAATTTCTGAACTACATAGGGGGAAGCACCACCCTTTGTTTTGTCCAGGTGGTATAATGCTCTGTCTCTCCTTAACTTTGAGAAAGGAGTCCTGAGAAGAGGGGTACTATTACAAAGTCACAAAATGATGAACTAGTTCTTTCAGGCTAATTAATAATTGTGACATCAATTTGCATGTGCCGTGAATAGAATTTTTATTGTTTACTATTGGAGCACAGGGGAAAAGTAGTTGTAACCATTACTTGTGATTGGAGGGACAGAAGTGGTGACCAACAACCTCCAAGCCCCAGGAGGGAACAACAAGTATCAAGAATATGCAATGCAATATCCAGCAAACCACAAAGGGAATGGTAGACATGAGTGGGATTTCTCCTTAGTGATTCTATTATATATGAAGAAAAAAAAAAAAAACTATTGCTTGTGCATAGAGAGATGAAAAGTAATGATAGTTCCCTGAGAATTCAGATTCCATTAACATGGAATGTGAACATGGGTCACACTAACACCACCAGTTATTTACGTTCAAAATCCCAAAGGCTATTTCCACTTTTCATTCTCCTGAATTTCTCCCTGACAGTTAATACTGAGGACATCCTACCATTTAGAATTCTCTCCTTTGGTATCTTCCCATTCATCTTAATGAAAGCACCAAAATTTCAGTGTCCTTCGAATGATGTGATTGGCATGCTTCCATAGTCAAATTTCCTGGAATTAATCTATATGTAGAGCTCTTGTCTCCATTTTCCTGTCCACTTACTGCATAACAAACTCAACACTATCATAATGTGTCTGTCTCAGAAAACAATGAGAAGAAAGGACTCTGACTTTTAGGCTTTTAGCTCTTCATATTTTGCTTTCTTTCTGTATTCTTTTGTTTCTTCTTGCTGTTTAAATGTTGGTGACTTTCAGAATTCTCCCCTAGGTCCTATTGGTGCTATTGCAATCCTGCACCATATATTTTCTCAGAGTGATCTGCAACATGCCTAAGATTTCCAGTATGACAGTGAATCTCAAATGTAGAACTATAGCACTGACTTCTCTATTGAAACCCTGACCCATATTCTCCATTTCTTATTGTAAATCTTCATCTTAATATGCGTCAGATCTCTCAACCACAATGCTTCCAAATCTGAACTCATGTTCTCCACCAGGAAAGGCACTACCCTTATTTCATTACCTGAGTTAATACTGTCACTAGTTTTGTAGGATGTTTTTTAATGGGCTGACCTTAGTTATTTGCACCCATTCTATTTTAATTCCCATATTCATGGTTTAGGAGAATTAGATACTCCAATGACAATAGCAATGTGAAATAAAGAGAAAAAATTTTAAATGTCAAGGCCTATTTATTGATAATTTTGAAAATATAATTGTTTTGATTTCCCCACCTCCTAATGACAATAAGGATCCTCTGCCTCTTTCAGCACCAACCATCTCTTTTTTTCCCCTAATCCCTCCAGATTCTTCCTTCCTATCTTTGGAAAATGTCTTAGATGTGAGGCTAACTAGTACTACAGCAGGCTTAGTCTGTAGTAAGGATTTAGACTTTAAAAACTGTTATCCTGCCAGATCCTTGTGATCAGACATGCACTGACTTCTCCTCTACCCCAGGCCATGGACTAGTGCTGGTTTGTGGCCTATTAGGAACCAGGCCACACAGCAGAAGGTGACAGCGAGTGATACCACCTGAGCTCTGCCTCCTGTCAGATCAGCAGGGGCATTAGATTCTCACAGGAGCACAAATCCTATTGTGAAATGCTCATGCAAGGGATCTAGAGCATGCACTCCTTATGAGAATTTAATGCCTGACAATCTGAGGTGGAACAGTTTCATCCTGAAACCATCCTGGCCATAGAAAAACTGTCTTACATGAAACCAATCCTTGATGGCAGAAAGGTTGGAGACTGCTACTTTAAACTATTTCATCAGTTTTGGGAAAGGGTCAGGTTTTACTTCTTACTAACTTATTTGCTCCAAATAAGCTACTGAAGTGATCTACTAATTATGAATTGCTATATCTTACTCAGAGAGGCAATATTAATAAATTAGAACACATTCCTGTCTGGGTCATGCTGATCAGGAAAATATTTTTATTCATACCATATTCGGGGTCAGAATATTTCTACCATCTAAACTTTAAGTATTATTATGGCCCTCGCTTTCATTTCCACAAGGAGAAAAATTAAAATGTCCCAACTCCTCACTTTTTTGGGGGGTCTGAATTCCAAGCTTAGATAACTACAAAAATCACTTTTAAAATGACCACTACATTAGCCTCATTCCTTAGACTAGAATCTTTGTTGTCATTCTCAGCTCCTCTTTTTCCTTCCTTTCCACATCCTGTTATTTATGAGACCTGTTGATTCCACAATAAAAAGTCTCTTGCATCTAGTTATTGCAGTTTGCTCCACAGCTTGGCATTTGCAGTCTTTCAAAAGACTCACCTTCTGATTCTTATTTTTATACCCTACATTGGTGCTTTATTGTACTCCAAACAGGCCTTTATTTTTCACTATTGATTGTGTCCACTGGCTACTAATTTGTAAAAGCCTTCCAGCCTTTTTTTTTTTAATCTTTAAAAACCTCATCCTACAAGACCCAGCTTACATTTGGCAAGAAAAGAAGAAAGACAAACCTTTGCTTACAATATGGTAATTTCTCAGTGTAAGTTCCAAAAGAGCAGGAATCATGACTACATCATTTTTGATACATCTCTAATGATTCTATATCTTCCATATATAAAAAAATAAATGGCACATGTTAGCTGCTAAATAGATCTAACATGAATAAGGATGAATAATAAAAAATAATCACAGGTTTTAGTTCCAGTCAAAATGGAGTAAGCAGTTTCCAGTCTATGTCTTGAACTGAATGGAACTAAATACCCTTGAGAGTATGTATGGAATAGCCATCTAAAAAGTGAGCTGGGAAATACAAAAATACTTGGAGAGTAAACAGCACACTTCCTGCAAAATGGCAAATCTAATAGTTATTGGCCTTAAAGAGGAGATAGAAAAAGAGATACAGGGGTAGGAAGTTTGTTCAAAGGGATAATATCAGAAAACTTCTCAAACCTAGAGAGAGTTCAAGTACAAGGATGTCATAGAACACCAAGCACATTTAACCCAAGAGTACTACCTCAAGGTGTTTAATAATCAAATTCCCAAAGGTCAAGGATAAAGAAAGGATCCTAAAAACAGCAAGAGAAAAGAAACAGATAATATGCAATGAAGTCCCAATATGGCTGGCAGTTGATTTTTCAGTGGAAATCTTACAGGCTAGTAGAGAGTGGCATGACATGTTGTTGTTTTTTTTTTCCTTCAGAACTTTAAATAACAACTTTTACCCTAGAATAGAACATCCAGGGAAAATGTCCTTCAAGCATGAAGGAGAAAGAAAGATGTTCCCAGACAAACAAAAGCTGAGGGATTTCATCAACACCAGACCTGTCCTACAAGAAATGCTTAAGGGAGTTCTTCAGTCTGAAAGAAAAGGGTGATAATGAGCAAAAGAAATCATCTGAAGGTACAAAACTCATTGGTAAAAAATAGCACACAGGAAAACACAGAATATTATAACACTGTAATTGTGGTATGTTAACTACTACTATCTTAAGTAGAAAGACTAAATGATAAACCAATTAAAATAATAACCTTAACAATTTTTAAAGACATTGTTCAATAAGACATAAACAGAAACAAACAAACAAAAGTGGGAGGATGACGTTAAAGTGTAGATTTGTTGTTTTCTTTTTTCTTGGTTTATTTGCTTATGCAATCAGTGTGAAGTTGTCATCAGTTTAAAGTAATGCGTTATGAGATAGTATTTAAAAGCCTCGTTGTAACCTCAAATTGAAAAACATACAACAGATACACAAAAGGTAAACAGCAAGAAACTAGATCACACCACCAGAGAAAATCACCTTCACTGAACGGAAGTCAGGAAGGAGGGAAAAAAGAAAAGACAGCAAAGCAATTAGAAAACAAATCACAACGTGGCATGAGTCAGTTCATATGTATCAATAACATTGAATGTCAATGGACTAAACTCTCCAAAAGACATAGAGTAGATGAGTGGATAAAAAAGGAGACACATTGATCTGTTGCCTATAAGAAACACTTCACCTATGTGTTGGATCAATATATATCCACAACTGATACATCGTCTTGCAGAATTGACTCCTTTATCATTATGTCATGACCTTCTTTGGTTCTTCTTACAATTTTTATCTTGAAATCTCTTTTGTCTGATATAAGTATAGCTGCTCCTGATCTTCCTTTGGTTTCTATTGGCATAAAATATCTTTTTCCTTCCTATTATTTTTAGTCTATATAGGCCTTTAGGTGAAGTGTGTTTCTTATAGGCAACAGATTAACGTGTTTTCTTGTTTTATCCACTCATCTACTCTATGTATTTTGATTGTGCAGTTTAGTCCATTGACATTCAATGTTATTATTGATACATATGGACTGACTCCTGCCACTTTGATTTGTTTTCTAGTTGTTTTGCCTTCCTTCCTTCCCTTCCTTCCTTTCCTTCCTTCCTTCCTTCCTTCCTTCCTTCCTTCCCTTCCTTCCTTCCTTCCTTCCTTCTTTCTCTCCCTCCCTCCCTCCCTCCCTCCTTCCCTCCTTCCTTCCTTCCTTCCTTCCTTCCTTCCTTCCTTCCTTCCTTCCTTCCTTCCTTCCTTCCTTCTTTCTCTCCCTCCCTCCCTCCTTTCTTTCTTTCTTTCTTTCTTTCTTTCTTTCTTTCTTTCTTTCTTTCTTTCTTTCTTTCTTTCTTTCTTTCTTTCTTTCTT
>NW_016806092.1:895343-901346 GCF_001698545.2 Rhinopithecus bieti
TTCCTTCCTTCCTTCTTTCTCTCCCTCCCTCCCTCCTTCCTCCTTTTGTGTCCTTATTTTGTCTCCTTCCTTCCTTATTTTGTTTCCTTGTCTTCTTGTTTTCTTCCTTCCTTTTAGTGAAGGTGATTTTCTCTGGTCGTATGATCTAGTTTCTTGCTTTTACTTTTGTGTATCTGCTGTATGTTTTTCAATTTGAGGTTACAATGAAGCTTTAAAATGCAGTCTTATAACCCTTTACTTTAAACTGATGACAACTTCACACTGATGGCATAAACAAAGAAGCAAAAAGAAAACTCATGAAAACTCTACATTTTAACTTTGTTCCCCTGTTTAACTTTTTGTATTTTTCTATTTATATCTTATTGTACTGTCTGTGTCTGGAGAAGTTGTTGTAGTTATTTTTATTGGTTCATCATTTAGTTTTTCTACTTAACATTAGTTTATACATCACTATTACAGTGTTATAATATTTTGTGTTTTTCTGTGTGCTTAGTATTACCAATGAGTTTTATGCCTTCTGATGATTTCTTATTGCTTGTTAATGTCCTTTTCTTTCAGATTGATGGATTCCTTAAGCATTTCTTTAAGACAGGTCTGGCATTGATAAATCTCTTTAGCTTTTGTTTGTCTCTGAAGGCTTTTATTTCTCCTTCATGTTTGAAGGATATTTTTACTTGACATACTATTCTAGGGCAAAAGTTTTTCCTTTAGGACTTTATACCACTTTACTCTCTCCTGGCCTGGAAGGTTTCCACTGAAAAGTTTGCTGCAAGACATATTAGAGCTCTACTGTATGCTATTTTTTAAAAAAATTTCCTCTATCTGCTTTTTGGATCCTTTCTTTATCCTTAATATCTGGGAGTTTGATTATTACATACTTTGAGTTAAATCTTTGGGTTAAATCTGCTTGGTATTCTATAGCTTTCTTGTATTTGAATAGTGAGATTTTCCCCTAGGTTTAGGAAGTGTTCTGTTTTCATCACTTTGAATAACCTTTCTACCCCCATCTCTTTCTTTACGTCCTCTTTAAGGCCAATAGCTTTTTTAGATTTTTCCTTTGAGGCTATTTTCTAGAACTTTTAGGTGTGCTTTATTCTTTTTTCCTTTGTCTCCTCTGATTGTGTATTTTCAAAAAGCTTGCCTTCAAGATCACGAATTCTTTCTTCTGCTGGATCAATTCTGCTATTAAAAGGCTGTGATGCATTCTTCAGCATGCCAATTGCATTTTTCAACTCCTGATTTTCTGCTCGATTCTTCCTAATTATTTCAATCTCTTTGTTAAATGTTCTGATAGATTTCTGAATTTTTCTCTGTTATGCTGAATTTCTTTTAGTTTCTTCAACACAGCTATTTTGAATTCTGTTGGAAAGGTCACATATCTGTTTCTCCCAGATTTGTCCCAGCCTTATTTAGTTTGTTTGGTGAGGTCATGTTTCCCTGGAAGGTGTTAATGCTGGTAGATATTCTTCAGTGTCTGGGTATTTAAGGGTTAGGTATTTGTTGTAGTCTTCGATGTCTGGGCTCATCTGTAGCCATACAGATAAGAAGTCCTTCTTGAGATGGCCTTCCAGATATTTGAAAGGAATTGGTGTTGTCATCTAAGCTGTGTCTGCCTTAGGGGGCACTCCAAGCCCAGTAACGCTCTGGTTCTTGCAGACTTGTAGAGGTACTGCCTTGATGGTCTGGGACAAGATACGGAAGAATTTTCTGGATTACCAGGCAGAGACTCTTGCTCTCTTCCCTTGCCTTCTCCCAAACAGAGACACTCTCTGTGTGTTGAGCTGCCTGGAGCTAGGGATGTGGTGACACAAGCACTCCTTGCCCACTATCGCTGGAACTTCACTGGGTCATACCTGAAGTCAGCACAGCTCTGTCTCACTGAAAGCCCACTTTAACCACTATCTGGCTACCTCTTGTATTACCTCAAGGCACTGGCCTCTGCAACCAGCAGTTGGTGAAGTGGGCCAGGTTTGTCTCCTTCCCTTCAGGGTAATGTTTTGCCAGATGGGTCCGGAGACGCCACATGGGAGCTGGGCACTGGAGTCAAATGCCTTAGAAATCTACCTGGTGCTTTCTTGTACTGTGGCTAAGCTAGTACTCAAACCACAAAATAAAAGTTCTTCCCACTCTTCTCTCCCCTTTCTGTAGGCAGAAGAGACCCTCCCCTTGGTCACCACCATTATAGACACGCATGTCTGCCAGGCTACTACCAATGGTCACTTAAGTCTCAAAGGCTCTTCAGTCAATTTGTGGTAAATGTTACCTTGCCTGAGAGTCACTCTTCAGGTCAGTGACCTTCCCTGTGGCCCAGGACAGGTCCAGGAATGCCATCTGAGAGCCAAGGCCTGGAATTAGGGACTCCAAGATCCCACTGGGTGTTCTACCCTACTGTTGCTGAACTAGTACCTAAGGTGCAATACGAAGTCCCTTTTACTTTTGCCTCTGCTTTTTTCAAGGAGGAGGAGTCTCTCTCACCATAGCCACCACAGCTGGGAATGTGCTGGTCTGAGGCAGGGCCTGGATAGATGGCAGCCAGGGACCGCTCAAAGGCACCTCTCAGCTATGGAGCTATTTTAAGTTCACAGCCCTGATAGCATTGTATCCATTTGTCCAGGGGGACAATGGGGCTGGACAGGAGTGAGAGAACAGTCCCCACTCTGCCCTCCAGTGAGGTGCCCAGGAGGGGACGATGTGAGCCTGGAGTTACAGATGGCTCAATTCTAAGAGAAACCTGAAATCCAAATGCTTATATGGAACTACCTGACATTTAAATCACTCTGCAGCCCCCACATGCAGGTGAGGATGGAGAGGATGGGAAACATTACAGGTTGGAAGGCTACCTATCAAGTACTATGCTCACTACCTCTGTGACAGAATCATTTGTACACCAATCCTCAGTGACGCACATTTCACCCAGGTAACAAACCTGTGCATGTAACCTCTGAAGCTAAAATAAAAGTAGAGGAAAGAGCTAAATAAGCTAGACTTCATTAAAATTAAAAACTTATGCTTTGTAAATACAATGTCAAGAGAATAAAATGAGAAGCCAAAGACTAAGAGAAAATATTTGCAAATGACAAATCTGATAAAGGAGTCTTACCCAAAATATACAAACACTTAAAACTCAACAGTAAGAAAATAAACAACCTGATTAAAAAATGGACAGAAGACATGAACAAAAACCTTGCCCAAAATGAGATAGATTTACACAAATAAACATGAAAAAATACTCAAAATCATACATCCCCAGACAATTACACATTAAAAAGAGCAATGAGATACTTCTACACACACATTAAAATGGCCATTAACAGCATCCAACACAATTACATCATCAACTACTGTAAGGATATAAAAGTGGGATGGTACAGACACTTTGCAAGACAGTTTGGTAGTTTCTTACAAAACTAAGCACACTCTTCATACAATCCAGCAATAATGTTCCTTGGTTCTTATCCAAAAATGTTGAAAACGTATCCACACAAAAACCTGCCAATGGATGTTTATGATAGCTTTATTCATAATTGCCAAAACTTAGAAGGATCCAAGGTGTACTTAAGTAGGCAAGTAGATAAAACAGATGAGGTACATTAAGACAATAGAATATTATTCAGCTCTAAAAAGAGATGAGCTGTAAAGGCATAATATGACATGGAGGATACTTAGGTAGATATTACTAAGTAAAAGACACTGATAAGAAACAACTATATACTGAATGATTCCAACCACATGAAATTATAGAAAAGGCAAAACTATGGAGACAGTAAAAATACTAGTGGTCACCAGTGGTTAGAGCTGAAGGAGGAATAAACAGGCAGAGTATACAGGATTTTTAGGGCAGGGAAACTACTCTTTGTTAAACAACTCAGGCAGCAACTCCAGCAACCCTTTCCTTGGGAGGAAGAAGCCTCTAGATTTCAGGAGTGCCCTCCAGTGGTTGCTCTGCTGTCTAACTAATCCTTACTAGTTTCCCCAAGGCCGACTGGGGCAGCACTTCTTGCAGATCTAAAGCCCAGCTGAAAACTGAAGTAGGATCTTCTCACTTACAGGAAAAGGCCTCGATCGTTGCGTAGACAGGCTAAAATCGACGAGTACTTTGGGTCAGAAAGTTTGTGGGGTTTGGTGGCTTTTTTTTTTTTTTTGGTTTTTCATATCATGCACACCACTTGCCTACTGAACTCCCAAAACAACATTCTCTCACAGCAATTGCCAGGGAAAATATGAGGTGGAAAATCAGAGTAACGTCTTCCCTTAGGGTGGAGATTATACACCCCATTATACACCCATGTAGTATGCTACTATAACAGTGGATGTATGTCATTATTTGTCAAAACCCATGGAATATACACCACCAAGAATGAACCCTAATGTAAACAATGGAATTTTAGTAATAATGATTGTGTCAATACAGGCTCATCAGTTATAATAAATGTACCACTGTGGTTTGGGATGTTGATTGTGAGGGAGGTTGTGCAAGCGTGGGAACAAGAGATACATGGGAATTCTCTGCTCAGTTTTGCTGTGAACCTAAATCTGCTCTAAAAATAATGTTTATTAATTAAAAACAAGTGGTAGCTTATAGATTAGGAAAAAAGCTATAATTTGATTTAGTATTAAATTGGGGTGTTTCTATGTTTTCATTTTTCTTTGCTTTTCCTTTATTTTTTATCTCTAATATTGCTTGACCTGGACTCAAAGGCAGCCTGAAGTTGAAAACTGCACACTGGGTATAGAAGGAAAAATCTCCAGGAGAAAGCTTCTGTTTCTGGTCTGAGAAACAAGAAAACCAGCCCCTGAGGGTCAGAGAGAGATGGTTAAATCCGCTGGTCTTTGTTTGGTTTGGTTTATTCTCTCACATCTCAGACCTAGAAAATCTTATGGTATTGATGATAGGAGTAGCCATGCAGGAAGCTAACACAAAGAGGGAGGGGAACATTGCTCTTGGACCAGAAAAATATATTCTCGAGAACATAGGAGAGAATGTCCTTTGCTGTTTTATTTCCCTATATCCTCATGTTGTTCAGCCCCAGAGGCAGAACTGGTCAAGGCAAATATCTGGCAGAGAGAGGAAACTGAAGCCCTGACTCTCTAGTCATAGGACCAGGAAAAATGTCCTTGAGAGCTAGATAGTGCCAAAGAGAAAGGAGGGAGTTTAAGAAAGTAATTTTATAGAGTTATGTATGAACTTCTGAGCTCACTCCCAACCTACATATGCTTGGATCTGACCTAAAACAGCATGCCAAAGGCTTTGAGAACTGAGCTACTTGGGTAGGTCACTGTGCAGGTCCCAGAATGGACATTATATGACACACATGCAGGACAGACATGAACAGCACTACCAGACTTTGTTAAATGAACTGATGTTGGAAGCACAGAGCACAAGAAGGAACTTACAGCCTGGACCTTACGAGGCTGACTGCCTGTTAAAACAACAACAAATTGCTGGGTGTGGTGGCTCACGCCTGTAATCCCAGCACTTTGGGAGGCCAAGAAGGGTAGATGATGAGGTCAGGAGTTCAAGATCAGCCTGACCAATATGGTGAAACCCCGTCTCTACTAAAAATACAAAAATTAGCCAGACATGGTGGTGTGCACCTGTAATAACAGCTACACAGGAGGCTGAGGCAGGAGAATCACTTGAACCTGGGAGGTGGAGGTTGCAGTGAGCCGAGATCACACTACTGTACTCCAGCCTGGGTGACAGAAAAGACTCCATCTCAAAAAAGAAAAAGAAAAAGAAAAAAAGAAAAAATAGGGGAGAGAGTAATTATTCAAAATGAAGAACAGATAGAAAAACAAAAATATTGAAAACAGAATCACTGAGACATGGGTCAACTACAAGTGGCTTCTTCTTCTTCTTCTTCTTATTATTATTAATATCATTATTATTTTAATTGGAGTCCCAAAGGTAGACGGAGATGGAAAGAGAAAATATGACTACAAGAGTTTATTGCAAGAGTTTCCAGAATATGGCATAAGGAGGAGAACTGTAGTAGATTCCAG
>NW_016806092.1:904812-907701 GCF_001698545.2 Rhinopithecus bieti
AAAAAAAAAAAAAAAAAAAAAAAAAAAAAAAAAAAATCAATATTCTTCATAAGATTTAAACAAGACTGAGGGTCTTATAACAAAATATTCAAAATGCCTAGAATATAATCAGAAATATTGAACATATGAAGGACTAGAAAAACATAAAAGCCAACAGACTCTAAAAACTAGAGCTACCACAGATTTTGGAATCATTAGATGAAGACTTTTAAAGCAACTATTATTTCCTTTCTCTATGAAGTTTAGGTGGCCACAACAGAAAAATCAATGCTGTAATAAAGAACCAAATGAAAATTTCACTACTAAAAATAAAATAGCTGAAATATAAACATTCACTGGATGAGCTCAGCACAGGAATGGAAAGCACAGAAGAGTAAGTCAACCTGAATATAGGTCAATAGAAATAAGATATTCTGTATGTTATGCCCTACTAAAATTTAACCATAAAATGCAAAAATACAGGACTCATTCTTTTCAACAATGTAAAAAAAAAATGAAACCATAACCACATATATCCCAAATGCCAAAGCACTTATATATTTGCTTTCACATTTATGTATTTCAATATAACATTTATCTTTTTTAAAGTTTTGGTTTAAAAATGATATCAGTGCTGAAATTGAATATCAAGACAACAATGAGTCGTGGGTAAGTTACATATAAAATTTACAAATAGAACTAAATCTGTGTTCACAGTAAAATTTATTGCTTTGATTCCTTATATCTATATAAGTAGCACTCAACATAAAAATGCATAATCAGAACATGCACTGAAAAATTAGAAGGAAGTAAATAAAGAAAAAAATAAAGATAATTGAAAATGGAATTGGTAAATGTAGGACACTTTGAAAACCAAGCCTATAAATTAGATAATGCATTCTATAGCCTAATTTTAAAAAGAAGTCATTTTTTTTACATTAGAAATGAAAATAGAAAGTAAAACACAGATATAAAGTGAAAAGAAATATTAGTGAATAATATCTTAACCACAATGCAAATTTGGATTTTTAAATTTGTCTTTGGAAAAAAGTGTTAAATCTATAGCAAGTAGAACAGACGGAAGAAAATTTAAAGATTGCCTTAAATCCCACTGATAAATGTATGTGGGAATTCTTGCTTTTTGGTATTCTATTATCTTAATATGAAGTGGGGAATAAAGGAGGTAAAACTGTAAAGAACAGAAAAGTATTGAAAAGATCAACTCTTGTCTGTTCCGTTACCCATATCCATGTAAATAAATAGCAAAATCAGCACACTTAACAATTTCAAAGATGGTTTATTTCAAGAATAAAAATTTCAATGTTATTTAAGGTATTTCAGTTTATAAAGAGATGTGTAAAACTCCTGTTCATGTTAAGGTTTATTCCACCATAATCAGCAACATTTAAAAAGAGCCCCAAAATAAAATCATAATGCCATTGTGCTTACAAATTTTAAGAAACTTATAAGCATAATTTAGAAATAAGTTTAAAAAGCAATATGCCATGACAAAAGGAGGCTTATTTAGAAATGTCAGAATGTTACAATATGAGAAAATGAATTCGTATACTTCATCTATTGAAGAGTGAGGGGCCAAAAAATTATATGGTCACCTCAATGACAGCTGAAGAATTTGATTATTTCCCAATTTAATATAAACTTACTAAAATGTAAACAGATGCTTATATCTTTGATTTTTAATAACTATATAGCAAAACTAAAAGCCAAATTTATATACAGTCATATACAACATATGATGCAGTTAACAACTTACCACATGTATAATGGTGGTCCCATAATATAATACCTGGCTGGGCACGGTGGCTCGCGCCTGTAATCCTAGCACTTTGTGAGTCCGAGGTGGGCAGATTGCCTGAGCTCGGGAGTTCAAAACCAGCCTGGGCAACATGGTGGAACCATGTCTCCACTAAAAATACAAAAAAATTAGCCTGGCGTGGTGGTGGGCGCTTGTAGTCCCAACTGCTCGGGAGGCTGAGGCAGGAGATATGACTTGAACCTGGGAGGCAGAGGTTGTAGAGAGCTGAGATTGCACCACTGCACTCCACACTCCAGCCTGGGCGACAGAGTGAGACTGACTCCAAAAGAAAAAAAAAAATGATAATACCTTACTTTCACTGTACTTTTTCTATGTTTAGATACACAAATACTTATGACTGTGTAACAATTGCCTACAGTATTCAAAACAGTAACATGGAGTACGGGTTTTGTAGCCTAGGAGCAATTAGCTTTACAATATAGCCTGAAAACTATAATGTATATACATGCAAACATAATATACCTAATGAAACTATGCCAAGGCATATCTTTAAAAAACTGCTAAAAACAAAAAAGCAAAAAAAAAAAAAAAAAATAGAAAATCTTAAAAGCAGCCAGAGGAATAAGACACATTAGCTAGAGGAACAAAATAAAGAATGCCAACAAACTTCTCATCAAAATCTATGCAAACAAGATATATTTAGTCATGTACCTCATCCAAGGACATTTCTGTCAACAACAGAACACATACACGATGGTGATGCCGTAAGTTTATAATATCACATTTTTACTGTAATATATATATATATATATATATACAGAGAGAGAGAGAGAGAGAGAGAGAGAGAGAGAGAGAGAGAGAGAGAGAGAGAGAATGATAAAAAGAAAGAGCCAGTAGTGGGAGTCTACCGTTTTTCAAGGAAAGGACACAACAGTAGAAGTCAAGGTATGTGGTAGAAGAAATTTTTACATTGTGACTGCCTTCCACTGGAAAATATGACTCAATATCAGACCCTTTGTCAACTTGAATACTCTGACTACCTCAGGAAAAATAATATCTTCAAGAAGACAGAATGTAGGAAGTTCTCTTCTCTATGGATTAAGGTAAGTAAATAATAGAAGGAAGAAAAAAAA
>NW_016806092.1:911436-933840 GCF_001698545.2 Rhinopithecus bieti
TGCCCTCTCTCTCCACTCCTATTCAACATAGTGTTGGAAGTTCTGGCTAGGGCAATCAGGCAAGAGAATGAAATAAAGGGTATCCAGTTAGGAAAAGAAGAAGTCAAATTGTCCCTGTTTGCAGATGACATGATTGTATATTTAGAAAACCGCATGTGTCTTTATTAGCAGCATGATTTATAATCCTTTGGGTATATACCCAGTAGTGGGATGGCTGGGTCATATGGTACATCTAGTTCTAGATCCTTGAGGAATCGCCAGAAAATTAAACATACTCTTACTATTCAATCCAGCTAACATGCTCCTTGGTATTTACCCAAAAGAATTGAAAGCTTATGTCCACACAAAAATCTGCACATGAATGTTTACAGCAGCTTCATTTATAATTGCCAAAAACTTGGAGCATGCAAGTTGTCCATAAGTTGGTAATGGATAAATAAACTTTGGTACATCCAGAAAATGGAGCACTATTCAGTGGTTTACAAAATGAGCTATCAGGACATAAAAATCCATAGGGGAAACTTAAATGCATATTACTAACTAGAAGAAGCCAATATAAAACAGCAATATACTGCATGATTCCAACTACATGACATTATAGAAAAGGCAAAACCGTGGAGAGAGTAAAAAGATGAGGGATTGCTAGGGATAAGGTGTGAGGAAAGGATGAATAGGCTGAGAACATAGGAGTTTTAGGGTAGTAAAACTATCCTGTTCATCATAAAGATGGATACATGTGAAGATGCATTTGTCAAAACCCATAGAAAGCACACCACCAAGAGTGAACTATAATGTAAATTATAATTTTTAGATAATTTTTATGTGTCAATGTAGGGTCATCAATTGTAACAAATGTACCCTCTAGTGAGGGATTTAGATAATGGGAGAGACTGTACATGTGTGGGCAAGGCAGTATATGGGAAATCTCTTTTCCTCTCCATTTTGCATGAACCTAAACTGCTCTAAAAATTGTCTTAAATACGTAATATGCAGAAATATAACAATGATCTGATAAAAATATAACATTGAAAGTAATGGCAAAAACTGCAATTACTTTTGCACTAACCTAATAGCAATTAAAAGATGCTACAGTTGTAGATATCAAATATTTAAATTTGTACATAGCAATGATTTGTTATATATAAAGAAATTTATATAGAGAGAGACTGTTTTTACAAAGCACTCAGAGAAAGACCACTCTAATGGAAAGATGGGCTAAGACATCAACAGCTTTCAGCAAAAGAAATTCAAATATTTTCTAACATATGAACATATATTCAATATTGCTGACAATTATTACAGTGGAAATTAAAACGTTCAGATACCAT
This sequence comes from Rhinopithecus bieti, assembly GCF_001698545.2. NCBI lineage: Eukaryota > Metazoa > Chordata > Mammalia > Primates > Cercopithecidae > Rhinopithecus > Rhinopithecus bieti. Next base: position 912,765 of record NW_016806092.1, read on the forward strand.
TATATCTCATGTTGGAGTAATAGTGGTACTAATAACAATACTAATAATAGTAAACATTTACTGAGCATTTACCATGTGTCAGACTGTTTTAACAGTTTGTTTTTTTAAAATATAGATTTAGGGGGTTTGTGTGCAGGTTTGTTACACCAATAGATTATTTACTGATGGGGATTGGGCCTCTAGTATATCCATTACCCAAATAGTGAATATTGTACTTGATAGGTAGTTTTTCAACCCTCATTTCCGCTTTCACCATTCCCCCATCCCCTTTTGGAGTCCCTAGTGTCCATTATTTTCACCTTTATGTCCATGTGTGTGTACCCATTATTTAGCTTCCACTTATAAGTGAGAACATGTGGTATGTGGCTTTCTGGGTTAGTTCATTTAAGATAATGGCCTCCAGCTCCATTTATGTTGCTTCAAGGAACATGATTTCACCTCAATGCACATGAACTAGAAAACTTAGAGGAAATGGATAAATTACTGGAAGTATATAATCTCCCAAGATTAAACCAGGAAAAAGTAGAAATCCTGAACAGACCAATAATGAGTAATGAAACTGAATTAGTAATTTAAAAAGATCTCACATTCACTGAGGATCCTCAGATGCTGAAAACCTCATGAAACTCATTTAGGGGGTAGTAGAGAGAACAGCAGAACATGTACTCTCCCTTCACAAAGCCTACATTCAAATTTGGGATATAATTATAATGACAGTAGCTATAATAAGGTAAAAATTGAATAGTAGGGTAGTTTTGTAATTTCTTATTATATCAGAGATAAAATGAAGAAAGAGTGATTATCATGATTAGAATTGTTCAAAAAAGACTCAGTTCTTTGCAAACGACTTAGCAATACAATTTACAATTCAACCAACATTTAAGGTTTTCTACAGGAAAAAAAAATTCTGTTCTCCAGTGCTGGGGACACACATGTGAGAAAAGCTCTCCCTCATTTCTCAAAATAACTTGAATCTTTGAGTGAAAGGATGCTATAATTTGAAGGTCTCTTTAAGTTTGAACTAGTTGATTCTTTAGGTACATGTTTCCCAATGTTGGAGATGGTAGATGGTAGATGTTCCCAATGGTAGATGGAGATGAGGTGTGCCAGGTCCATTTAGAAATGAGACTGCAGTGCTAAACTAATTCTTTAAAATTTGATCCCAAATACCATAGTGGCCCACTATTGTTCTTGAGCAAAACAGAATTATGAAAGGGATATTTTAGAAGGATGGAGATAAATAATTTGGCTAGAAAGTTTAAATTAGAGAAGTCAATTAGGCAAGTAGGTTCATATTACTTTTATAATATTACCAAAAAGGAATGATTAAAGGCTAGAACAATGTGATTTTAAACTTGGATAGAAATGTCGAAACTGATTTACCCTTTAGAGAAGGAATTGGGATAATCTCTAATTAATGCACAGGTGCACTGATTATATGACAGAGAACTTCCTGGCAACAATCACATATCCTATATAAGACCTATTCTCCCCAAAAATGCTGACCACAGAATGCTATTTTACTTCTAGGTGATTTTGTCAATTATCTGGGCAAGGCAAGAGGTTGCAAATAAAACTGGATGACAGCAGAGAAGACGGGAGTTTCAGGCAATTCTATGGGTGTTAGAGAGATGACACATTAAGCTTACATCTGCCAAACTCCACAAGGTTTGAGGGGCCAAATCCTGGAAAGAAATGTGGAACAGAAAAATGTGCCCTTAAATCTTAGCTTTTTCCTTAGGGAACTGGCTGAATTCTTAAACTACACTGGGTAAGAGACTTAGATATTAAGCAGAAAGCCTCTGAAAAGGTTGTTGGTATTTTTTACCCAATGCTAAGGAGGGAAAAATTGGAGTTAGGATCAGCCAAGGAAAAGAGGTCCTAGTAAATACCCCATGTTCTTAGTTGGGAATCCCGAAGAGCAATATCCTAGGAGAAGGTTGACAGAAGTTTGTGACAGTAAAATCCAGCCCAAATCAGCTTAATCCCTGATTGGATGAAGGTAATTTTTCTTCTTCTGTTAATTACCAAAGCATAGAGGAATCTCTCTCTCTGAAGGAAATAAGATTATTCAGAGTCCCTAAATATTCTTAGACACAGGGTCTACAAGTCAATCAAAAATTATCTGAAGTAAACAAAATGTAGACTAAGAAGAAAAAGTAGACTGGAGAATTCAAATAAGTTAGTCAAGTTAACTTTACAAACGCTGTGATAGGATGAGAAAGCCCCTAGCAGACCAATATTTTAACCATTTATCAAACTACTAACTGCTCACAAAATAACTCCACAACTACCTGAAAAAGACTCAAATACTGAAATACTGTTGACAAAAAGAGTCAAACTCTGTAAAATATTTTAAGAGATTCATTCTTAGCCAAATATGAGTGACCATGGCCTGTGACACAGCCCTCAGGAGGTCCTGAGAACATGTGCCCAAGGTGGTCAGGGTGCAGCTTGGTTTTATATGTTTTAGGGAGGCATGGGACGTCAATCAAATACATTCAAGCTGATTACTTGAGGTCAGGAGTTCAAGACCAGCCGGACCAACATGCTGAAACCTTGTCTCTACTAAAAATACAAAAATTAGCCGGGGATGGTGGTACATGTCTGTAATTCCACCTACTCCGGAGGCCGAGGCAGGATAATTGCTTGAACCCATGAAATGGACGTTGCAGTGAGCCAAGATCGCGCCACTGCACTCCAGCCTAGGCGACAGAGAGAGACTGTTTCAAAAAAGAAAAGAAAAGAAATACACTGGTTTGGTTCAGAAAGATGGGACAACTCAAAGAGGGAGCTTCGAGTCTATAGGCAGATTTAAACATTTTCGGGATGACAATTGGTTGAGTTTATCTGAAGACCTGGGAGCAATAGAAAGTGAATGTTCAGGTTAAGCTAAACGATCGTGGAGACCAAGTTTTACTGAGCAGAGGAAGCACTCAGATAGCAGACTTTGGAGATAGCAGGTTGTAAAATGTTTCTTATCAGACCTAACAGGGTACCTGGATCTTAGTTGATTATCTCCTGGATCTGGAAAAGAAGGAAAGAAAACTAAGAGGAAAGGGGATTCTCCAAAGAATGTGGATTTTTCCCACAGCAGACAGCTTTGCAGGACCATTTCAAGATATGGCAGAGAAACATGTTTTGGGGTTAAATATTCTGGTTTTCTTCCATGTTATGCCAGAGTCAGATTGGAATGTAAGTCACGATACAGGATTAAATAAAACCCATCTGATGAGAATTGATTGCTTGTAGGGTATGAATCCCCAGACTCCTTAGATAGGAATTTGGGCAAGATTAAAAAAAAATAAAAATCAGAGCTTTGTCCTCAAGAGTTCTTAGTAAATACCCCATGCTCTTAGTTGGGAATCCTGAAGAGCAATCGTGTAGGAGCGGGTGGACAGAAGTTTATGATAGCAAAATCCAGTCCAAGTCAGCTTCACCCGTGATGGGATGAAGGTGATCTGCCTTCTTCTATTAATTACCAAAGTGTAGGGGAATCTTTCTCTGAAGGAAATAAGATTATTCAGAACTCCTATTTTAGACACAAGGTCTGTACGTTCAATCAAAAATTACCTGAAGTACACAAAAAGTAGACAAGATGGAAAAAAATAGAAGTCAAATAGATTAGTCAAGTTAACTTTACAAACACTGTGATAGGATGAGAAAGCTCCTATCAGACCAATATTTTAACCATTCCTAAAACAACTACTGTGAACAAAACAACTTCACAACTACCTGAAAAATATTCAAGAAAGACTAAAAGATGTGGAAAGAAACAACAAGAGTGCATTTTCCATTGTCATAGTTTCTAGTCTGAGGGCAGGCCCCAGTCAGGTTGTATGACTAAAATTTTACTAGAAAATCCACAGAAGAACCAGAGAATAGAGTTCAGGGCCATCAAAACATTGGGAAACAACAAAGTATAAAAGGGAAGATAAAAATCTTGCCCAAATCTCTGGCTGATACCCGAACAAAGGTACACAGAGAAGATTCAAAAGCTTGAAAGAACTGAATTGGAATTTGAGTTGCTGCTCATGAGACAGAATGGCTACTTACATCCAACCAAGTTAATTTCTTGATGAAACAAAATAGCACTCTTTGGAAGAATCTAACAGAAATAAATCTCTTAAAATATAACCTAGATAAAAACCCAAGAATACAGAATTACCCAAGATACAGAGAAATGTAAGAATGTAACCTATTTTAAGAGATAAAGGAAATCAATGAAGACAGAACTTGAGATGATTCAATTTGTGTTAAGTCAATTTTCTTTCTTTATATCAGCAACAAATATAAAATAGAATTTTAAAATATATTACTTTAAAATCATATTTAACTGATAAACAAAATATATGCAAAACCTCCATGTTGAGACAACAGAACATTACTGAAAGTTTAAAAGACTTAAATATAAGAGAGATATATCCTCTTCATGTATTACAAGACTCAGTATTGCAAAGATATAAGTTTTCTCTATATATCTCAGTCTAATCTATACATCTCTCCAAGTTGATGTATAGATTAATTGAAATCAAATCAAAATAACAGTAGTTGTTTGTTGCAGTTCACAAGCTGATTCTATAATTGATGTCAAATCTAAATAACAAAATAGATTTGGCAACTGAAGAAGGAAAAGGAAGAGGAGGAAGGGGAAAAAAATCACAATGAAGCTCGAGCCCCTAATGCCAATAATTATTATAAAGATATAATAATTTAAGACAGCTTGCTATTCTCGCAAGAAAAGAGAGATAGACCCATGGATTCTGTGGGCGAGTCCAGAAACAAATCCAACACTTATACAGTCACTTAATTTACGATAAAGTGTGCAGTGCAGTGAGGAAACAGTGATGTTTCAATAAATTATACTGGATCAATTGGATGTCCACATAAAAAAAAAAACACGGTTTCACATTATACATCAAAATTACCACCAAATGTTATGTAGATCTAAATGTGAAACGTGTAACACTAAACCTTCGGGACAAAAACAAATTATCTCCTTGACACTGGGGCTAGGGAGAGATTTATTAACAGTGCACAAGAGTAAAAATTCTAAAGGAAAATAGAAACTTGATGTATCACACTATATTAAGATGAAAGCATTCTGTTGATCAAATTACACAATTGGGAGAGTGAAATGACAAACCTCTTGGTAGAAAAAGATATTTATAGTACATATTACAACATAGGACTCATATTTAAGATACACAAATATTCAATTCTACAAATCAATGAAAAAATAAAACAATCCAATAGAGAAATGGGCAATAACAGGTACTTCCTCTTACCAGACCAACTTGTCCACAGCCTTTCAATATTTCCTTCCAGTCCTCAGATCATCCAGCCAAACTTTTCTCCATCACTCAGGAATCTGTAGATATCCTTATCCAAAGCTCCTCCTCTTTACCTGAAAACTAAGTAACAAGTAGCACCTAAGGTCTGCCCACTAGAAAATGCATACACCAACACACACACATTTGCTTTGAGTGCTACCAGTTAGTGGGGCAGTAGTGCATTTGCAATCCACATTGGACCAGTATCAACATACAGAGTTAATCCATTTTTAAAAATACTTACTTAAGTTCCAAGATACATGTGTACAACGTGCAGGTGTGTTACATAGGTATACGTGTGCTGTGGTGGTTTGCTGCACCTATTGACCCGTCCTCTAAGTTCCTTCCCTTCGCCCTTCACCCCCCAACAGATCCTGCTGTGTGTTGTTCCCTTCCCTGTGTCCATGAGTTCTCATTGTTCAATCCCCACTTATGAGTGAGAACATGCAGTATTTGATTTTCTGTTCCTGTGTTAGTTTGCTGAGGATGATGTCTTTCAGCTTCATCTATGTCCCTGCAAAGGACATGATCTCATTCCTTTTTATGGCCGCATAGTAGGTGTAAATGTACCACACTTTCTTTATCTAGTCTATCATTGATGGGCATTTGGGTCAGTTCTATGTGTTTGCCATTATAAATAGTGCTGCAATAAGTATACGTACGCATGTGTCTTTATAGTAGAATGATTTATATCCCTTTGGGTATATACCCAGTAATGGGATTGCTTAGTCAAATGGCATTTTTGGTTCTAGATCTTTAAGGAATTGGAACTTAAATTAGTTCAACCATTGTTGAACTAATTTACATTTTCACCAACAGTGTAAAACCATTCCTATTCCTCCACAGCCTCACCAGTATCTATTGTTTCTTGACTTTTTAATAATCAACATTCCGGCTGGTGTGAGATAGTATCTCATTGTGGTTTTGATTTCCATTTCTCTAATGATAAGTGATGTTGAGCTTTTTTCATATGTTGGCGGCATGTACGTCTTCTTTTGATAAATGTCCGTTCACATCCTTTGCTCTTTTTGATTGGGTTGTTTGTTTTCTTCTAGTAAATTTAAGTTCCTTCTAAATTCTGAATATTAGATCTTTCTCAGAGAGGTAAATTGCAAAACTTTTCTCCCGTTCTGCAGGTTGTCTGTTCATTCTGATGAGTTTCTTTTGCTGTGCAGAAGCTCTTTAGCTTAATTAGATCCTATTTGTCAATTTTGGCTTTTGTTGCAATTACTTTTAGTGTTTTTTGAGACGAAGTCTCACTCTATCGCGCAGGCTGGAGGGCAGTGGCATGATCTTGGCTCACTGCAACCTCTGCCTCCTAGGTTCAAGCAATTCTTCTGCCTCAGCCTCCCAAGTAGCTGGGATTATAGACGCGTGCCATCACGCCCGGCTACTTTTTTGTATTTTTAGAAGAGATGGGGTTTCACCGTGTCTGCCAGAATGGTTTCCATCTCCTAAGCTCATGACCCTGCCTGCCTCACCCGTCCAAAGTACTGGCATTACAGGCATGAGCCATCACGACTGGCCACTTTTAGTGTTTTTGTCACGAAGTCTTTGTCCATGTCTGTGTCCTGAATGGTATTGCCTAGGTTTTCCTCTAGAATTTTTATAGTTTTGGGTTTTACATTTAAGTCTTTAATCCATCTTGATTTAATTTTTTGTGTAAGGTGTAAGAAAGGGGTCCAGTTTCCGTTTTCTGCATATGGCTAGCCAGTTTTCCCAGCACCATTTATTGAATAGGAAATCCTTTTCCCATTGCATATTTTTGTAAGGTTTGTCAAAGATCAGATGGTTGTAGATGTGTGGTGTTATTTCTGAGGTCTCTGTTCTGTTCCATTGGTCTATGTGTCTGTTTTGGTACCAGGACCCTGCTGTTTTGGTTACTGTAGCCTTGTAGTATAGTTTCAAGTCAGGTAGCATGATGCTTCCAGCTTTGTTCTTTTTGCTTAGGACTGTCTTGGCTATACGGGGTCATCTTTGATTCCATATGAAATTTAAAGTAGTTTTCTTCTCATTCTGTGAAGAATGTCAATGGTAGTTTGGGAATAGCATTGAATCTATAAATTACTTTGAGCAGTATGACCATTTTCATGATATTGAGTCTTCCTATCCATGAGCATGGAATGTTTTTCCATTTGTTTATGTCCCCTCTTGTTTCCTTGAGCAGTGGTTTGTAGTTCTCCTTGAAGAGGTCCTTCACATCCCTTGTTAGTTGTATTCCTACGTATTTTATTTGCTTTGTAGCAATTATGAATGGAAGTTCATTCATGATTTGGCTCTCTGCTTATCTATTGTTGGTGTATAGAAATGCCTGTGAGTTTTACACATCAATTTGTATCCTGAGACTTTGCTGAAGCTGCTTATCAGCTTAAGGAGTTTTGGGGCTGAGATGATGGGGTTTCCTAAATAGAGAATCATGTCAACTGCAGAAAGAGACAATTTGACTTCTGCTCCCTGTTTGGATATCTTTTGTTTATTTATCTTGCCTGATGTCTCTGACCAAAACTTCCAATACTATATTGAACAGGAATAGTAAGAGAGGTCATACTTGTCTTATGCTGGTTTTCAGAGGAAATTCTCACAGCTTTTGCCCATTCAATATGATATTGGCTTTGGGTTTGTCATAAATAGCTCTTATTATTTTGAGATATATTCCATCAATATCCAGTTTATTGAGGGTTTTTAACATGAAGGGATGTTGAATTTTCTCAAAGACCTTTTCTGTGTCTACTGAAATAACCATGTGGTTTTTGTCTTTGATTCTGTTTATGTGATGTATCATGTTTATTGATTTGTGTATGTAGAATCAGCCTTGCATCCCAGGGATGAAGCTGACTTGATCATGGTGGATAAGATTTTTGATGTGCTGCTGGATTCAGTTTGGCAGTATTTTATTGAGAATTTTCACATAGATGTTTATCAGGGATATTGGCCTGAAGTTTTCTGTTGTTGTTGTTGTGTTTCTACCAGGTTTTGGTATCAGGATGATGCTGGTTTCATAAAATGAGTTAGGAAGGAGTCCCTCCTTTTCAATTGTTTGGAACAGTTTCAAAGGAATGGTATCAGCTACTCTATGTACCTCTGGTAGAGTTTGGCTGTGAATCCATCTGTTCCTGGGCTTTTTTGTTGGTAGTCTGTTAATTACTACCTCAATTTCAGAACCTGTTATTGGTCTATTCAGGGATTCCAATTCCTAGTTTAGTTTTGGGAGGGTGTAGTTTCTTTGCATAGAGGTGTTTACAGTATTCTCTGATGGTAGTATTTCCGTGGGATCAGTAGTGATATCCCCTTTATCTTTTTTGTGTTCCTCTTTGATTATTCTCTCTTTTCTTCTTTATTACTCTAGCTAGCGGTGTATTTTGTTAATTTTTTCAAAACACCAGCTCCTAGATTCATTGATTAGTTTTTGGAGGGGTTTTCATGTCTCTGTCTACTTCAGTTCTGCTCTAATCTTAGTTATTTATTGTCTTCTGCTATCTTTTGGATTAGTTTGCTCTTGCTTCTCTAGCTCTTTTTAAATTGTGGTGTCAGGGTGTTGATTTGAAATCTTTCTACCTTTCTAATGTGGGTATTTAGTGCTATACATTTTCCTCTTAACTCTGCTTTATTTGCATCCCAGAGATTCTGGTACCTTGTCTCTTTGTTCTTATTGGTTTCAAAGAACTTCTTGATTTCTGCCTTAATTTCATTATTTACCTCAGAGTCATTCAGGAGCAGCTGTTCAATTTTCATGTAATTGTGTGGTTTTGAGTGAGTTTCTTAATCCTGAGTTCTAATTTGATCACGCTGCAGTCTGAGAGATTGTTTGTTATGATTTCCATTCTTTTGCATTTGCTGAGGAGTTTTTTACTTCTAATTATGTGGTTGATTTGAGAATAAGTGCCATGTGGCACTGAGAAGAATGTATGTTTTATTGATATGGGGTGGAGAGTTCTGTACATGTCTATTAGGTCCACTTGATCCAAAGCTGAATTGAGATCCTGAATATCCTTGTTAATTTTGTCTTGTTGACCTAATATTGACAGTGGGTGTTGAAGTCTCCCACTATTATTGTTTGGGAGTCTTAGTCTCTTTGTAGGTCTCAAAGAATTTGTTTTATGAATCTGGGTGCTCCTGTACTGGGTGCATATATATTTAGGACAGTTAGCTCTTCTTGTTTATATTGATCCCTTTACCATTATGTAATGCCCTGCTTTGTCTTTTTTGATCTTTGTTGATTTAAAGTCTATTTTGTCAGGGGCTAGGATTGCAACCTCTGTTTTTGTTGTTGTTGTTGTTGTTTTGTTTCTGATTTCCATTTGCTTTGTAAATATTCCTCCATCCCTTCATTTTGAACCTATGTGTGTCTTTGCACATGAGATGGGTCTCCTGAATACAGCACACCAATGGGCCTTCACTCTTTATCCAATTTGCAAGTCTGTGTCCTTTAATTGGGGCATTTAGCCTATTTACATTTAAGGTTAGTATTGTTATGTGTGAATTTGGGCCTGTCATCGTGATGATATCTGGTTATTTTGCACACTAGTTGATGCAGTTTCTTCATAGTGTTATTGGTCTTTATATTTTGGCATGTTTTTGCAGTGGCTGGTACCACTTTTTCCTTTTCATATTTAGTGCTTCATTCAGGAACTCTTGCAAGTGTTGGAAGTAAATGCTCAGTGCTGCCAAGTGAAAATAACACTCAGTCAAACGTTTTCTCAGCAAGGCAATTTACTTCTAGAGAAGAGTGCATCTCGTGGATGGAGCACATGGGACAAGGGAGGGGAAGAGGGTCTTATTCCTAACGCAGCTAGTCCCTACTGCTGTCTTTTCCCTGTTGGCTAGGGTTGGACAGCAAGTCTAAGCTAATCCCAATTGGCTGTTTTAAAGAGAGTGAGGGTAGCAGCCGGAGTGATGGGGTGAGTAGTTTTGACAGGAGGGACAGTTACAGAGCAGGTAACTAAGGATGACTAAGAACAGAGCAGGTGACCAAGGGTGACTAAGGTCAGAGCAGGTGATAGAGGCTAGGATGGGGTTGTTTACTGAAACTAGGGGAAAGGAGAGGTAAGGAATGAGGAAGTCAAACTTTAAAATGGAGAACAAAGAACAGGGAAGCTGAACATAATGACACATTGGTTCTTTGTAGAGGGACTCAGAACTCATTGTACTTAATAATTTTCTCCCTCTTGAATTTTAAAGGAAGTTAACAGGCTAAACTTTGAAGAGGAATTTACTGTATCCTATACAAGGCAGGTCTAGTGGTGATGAAATCCCTCAGAATTTGCTTGTCTGGAAAGGAGTTTATTTCTCCTTTGCTTATGAAGCTTAGCTTGGCTGGAAATAAAATTCTGGGTTGAATTTTTTTTCTTTAAGAAAGTTGGATATTGGCCCCCAATATGTTCTGACATGTAGGGTTTTTGTTGAGAGGTCTGCTCTTAGTCTAATGGGCTTCTATTGTAGGTGACCTGGCCTTTCTCTCTGACTGCTCTTAACATATTTGCCTCCATTTCAACCCTGGAGAATCTGATGATTATGCGTTTTAGGGTTGATCTTCTCATGGAGTATCTTAGTGGTGTTCTCTGTATTTCCTGAATTTGCATGTTGGCCTGTCTTACTGAGTTGGGGAAGTTCTCCTGGATAATATCCTGAAGTGTGTTTTCCAGCTCATTTCCATTCTCCCCGCCTCCTTCAGGTACTCCAATCAATTGTAGATTCGGTCTTTTTACATATTTCCACATTTCTCGGAGGCTTTGTTTGTTCCTTTTCATTCTTTTTTCTCCAAGCTTGTCTGCATGCCTTATTTCAGCAAGGTGGTCTTCAAACTCTGATATCCTTTCTTCAGCTTGATCAATTCAGCTATTACTTGTGTTATATTCACAAAGTTCCTGTGCTGTGTTTTTCAGCTCCATCAGGTCATTTATATTCCTCTCTAAACTGATTATTCTAGTTAGCAGCTCCTCAAACCTTTTATCAAGGTTCTTAGCTTCTTTGCATTGGGTTAGAACATGTTCCTTTAGCTCAGTAGAGTTTTTTATTACCCATTTTCTGAAGCCAACTTCTGTCAATTCGTCCATCTCATCCTCCATCCAGTTCTGTGCCCTTGCTGGAGAGGCGATGCAATCATTTGGAGAAGAGGCACTCTGGCCTTTTGAGTTTTCAGTATTTTTTTGTTGATTCTTTCTCATCTTCATGAGTTTTTCTGGTTTCAGTATTTGAGGCTGCTGACCCTTGGATGGGGTTTTTGTGGGAACTTTTTTTTTTTTTTGGTTGAGACATAGTCTTGCTCTGTCACCCAGGCTGGAGTGCAGTGGTGCAATCTCTGCTCACTGCAAGCTCCGCCTCCTGCCTCACGCCTCCCAAGTAGCTGGGACTACAGGCACCCACCACCATGCCCTACTAATTTTATTTTGTAGTTTTAGTAGAGACAGGGTTTCACCATGTTAGCCAGGATGGTCTCAATCTCCTGACCTCGTAGTCTGCCCGCCTTGACCTCCGAAAGTGCTGGGATTACAGGCATGAGCCACTGCACCTGGCCTGTGGGAACTTTTTTATTGTTGATGCTGTTGTTGTTGCTTTTTGTTTGTGTGTTTTTCTTTTAATGATCAGGTCCCTCTTCTGTATGACTGCTGCAGTTTGCTGGGTGTTCACGTCAGGCACTATTCATTTGGTTTGCTCCCACGCCTGCTGATGTCACTCAAAGAGACAGGAGAACAGCAAAGATGAGTGCCTGCTCCTTCTTGGATCTCTGACCTTGAGGGGCACCAATCTGATGCCAGTAGGATTGCTCCTGTATAGGGTGTCTGACAACCTCTGTTGGAAGGTCTTACCCAGTTGGGTGGCATGGGGAACAGGACCCATTTAACTAAGTACTTTGACGGTCTCTTGGTGGAGAGGGTGTGCTTCGCTTGGGGGAACCCATTTCTCTGGGCTGCCCGGATTCCTCAAAACTACCAGAAGGAAAGACTAAGCCTGCTGGTCTGCAGAGACTGTGGTCACCCCTTCCCCAGAGGCTCAAGCCCAGGGAGATCAGGGTTCTGTCCCTGAGTCCCTGGCCAGAGTTGTTGGAGTTCCCGCAGGGAGGCCCCACCCAGTGAGGAAGGATGGATCAGGGTCAGGCCTGAATAGGTTCTCTGGCCACAATCTGACACAGCCAGTGTGTTGGGCTCTAGGGAACACCTTTTGGGACCAAGCCGACCACCCTACCTGGCTACAGCAGGGGAAAAGCACAGCCTGGAGCTATAGAGATGGATGCCGCCCTTCCCCCACCCAGGGAGCTTAGCATGTTAGGCAGTTATCAATCCCAGTGCTGGTTGCTGCCCCATTCACAAGGAGCACAAAGGCTTAGACAGCAGGCAGCCACAGCTGTTGTGCTGGTTGGCCCTCACACCAGGTACTTGGCAGGCTTAAGCAGATTCTAGCTGAGAGGCTGTTGAGAATCTGTGTGACTCCATGATTGGGACCTAGGCCCCAGTGGCATGGGTTCACAAATGAGATCTTCCAATCCATGTCTCACACAGTTCTGTGGAAAAAGCATGGTTTCCCCTGCTAGGTGGCAAGCTCACTTACCACCTCCCTTGGCTGGGGGGTGGGGACTTCCCTGCTCTCAGGTGGACTGCCTCGCCCCACTGCTCTTTATTCTTCTCTGTGGATTACGCCAGCCGCCTAGTCAGTTCTGATGAGAGAACCTGGATACCTTGGTTGCCGGTGCAGGATTCACACGCTATTATGGTTCTTTTCAATGGGAGTCTCTGATCACCACTGCCTCTAATCAGCCATCATGGCCCCACCTGAGCTGACCCACTTTTGAAACAGTTTTATGTTTTCTTTTTCTCTGTTCAGGTAGTTATTAGGAACCTCTCACTCCCTACGCTGATGAAATCATGGGTAGAAGACAACAGAGTCATAAGTACAACAGAGATAGATGACATGAGGTTGATGGGGTTTGAGATAACTCTATAACTTACTTCTGTCCTCAGTACCTTCTAAAGTCTGATCCAAATGTTTTAATCCTACGGTACAATGGATGGCTGCTTTGCCCGGTCAGTATTATAACTTTGTAGATGTGACAGCTCACAGTTCATAATTGCTAGCTATGATGCATAGGCATTTGATTTTTCAGTCTGTACTAGGGCCATGTAGCATGCCAGGGACCGTTTCCTGAAGGAACGGTCATCCAAGTCCTAGTGGTTGATGCTGCAAATGTCCTATTGTGGCATGTCAGAGAATCTATATGGCATTTTCATCAATCCCAGACATTTAGCACTGTGGGAACTGCTGGGTCATATGACCCAAACAGCCTCCCGTTGTTCTGGTGCCCTCTGGAAACTGGCAGTGAAAATAGATTTGAGTATTATCCTCAAGGGTGTCTATTCCCTCCAAAACTTGGAGCAGCCTGCCAAGCTCTGTGCCTGTCTTAGTCATGGCCGATATGAGGTGCTCTTCTCTTTAAAGGGGAGGTCATGACATAGCTAAGACCTTAAGATTATTAAGAATACACCTGTTTCTGCTTTTTTACCCCAAAATCTATATTTTGATTAACCATGTGATCAGAGATCACTGTTTTGGAGTCATCCATTTGGAATATCCTACTACAATTGCTGTTACTCCAAAAGACAAAAAACAAACAAACAACAACAAAATAAAGGGAGAATTTTTTCAGCTACTAAATGTATCCATCTTAGACATGTAGAAAATAACCAGGTGAATTATTTGCCCTACTGACTTCACTGTAAGATATATCTGGGTAAGGAATATATTATCTGGCCTCCTTATGTCCCCCCAACATAACTGGGGGGAGGGGGCTATAAAAGCATTTGAGACCTTTTAATGTCAATGGTAGATTAGCTCCTGTATGCAAAAGCCCTGAAAATACATAGACACTTTCTTCAGTGTTAAGTTACTTGGTAAATGGCCATAGATCAATTGTGCACACTTTCTTTAGTATGACGTAGTCTATTATATAGTCGATTCTTAAACTTTAATCCTCTGTCAATCCAAGAACACAGGCTCTGAGAACTTGCTCAGGATTAGAAACTGAGAAAATGAGGGATCGTGATTCTTTCCATTGGGGGAGTGATAGTTTATATCAAACAGCAACCTTCTTGGTTTCTCATCTATTTTGTCTCTGTTAGCCATCATCATGGATCCCTATGTGTCAATATCCCCTAGTTAGCATTCTGGCCTTGGAGCCAGCTACAGTAATTCCATCAAATCTCCATCTATTTAAATACAGCTATATTGCATCTTCTATTCCAGAGTCCTATCATCTCAGTTGTCAATAGGAATACCAGTTCCTACTATCAATCTTTTCCAGCAGATGACAGCCATTACTGAGCTTCTCAGTGATGTCATGACCTTTTCACTAGCACATTTCTTTATGGGCTAGTGAAGGGAGTGTTCTACTTGTCCTCCCGGTGAATGTAGTAAGCTGATAGGTTCTTGATTCTTATATAATAGATCCATTCTAGAACAATACATCTGTGAGCTTTATGTTTTCTTTGCCAACAATGCCTAGGCAGTTCTAGCACATTTGCCTCATTAGGACCCTTTTCAGGAGTTGTTACAGTGCTTTGAATCTGAATCATGGGAAAACATTCCCAGACAGCAAATTCTCCATTATTTAGCTCTATTCTGCTCTCTGGTTTAGCACCATCATGTATCATTCCCAGGCATGTTTTCTCAGTTACTGCTGGAACCTATTTGCCTGGCCCTGCAGATCCTTCTGTGAACAATACCCTTGTCTTTTGGTAGGGTCAGCTTTTTCTTAGTTGGACTGTGTTAAGCTTGATCCTCATTACTGGTATATTAGTCAAGAGGAGAGGGGGATGAATTTTGAGGAGGGCAAGCATTTTCTTGTAAGATATATGCCTCAACTGAGGCTTCTTTATGTATTCTAGATTTGGGGGGAGTACAATCCTGCATGTTAAGAGGGTTCAGAGAACCATGGGTGTTCTAGTATTACAAAGGCTAGTTAGAAGATTTTATTTAATTTTCTCAGGTGTACCCACATAAATATCCCCAAATCCAGGCCTTAGGATTCCACAATGTGAGGGACGTGACTTTGACATTGGAGATTTGCATGCTGTGAGTTCAGACTTCACTTATAGAACATGCTAAGTCAGGTGTTTATCCTTGATGCATTCAGGTGTCATCAGGAAAGCATGAACTTGAACACATGGGCTCAACAGTTCAGCAGAGAATATGTATGAAAGTTCAATTCAAAGAATAAGGTTTTGACTTGACTGGTACCCTGAAACGTGTCAATGAAAGTGAGACTGAAACCGTTTCACAATGTAGGTATAGAAACTTCCTTTACTTTCTTATACTGAGGTAAAAGGTACAAAGTAGGAGATGTTTAATATTTCTGTGCTTTTTCTAAGATACAGGCACTTGAGACCTGTGTAGATTCTGTTTAAGTTCTATCTAAATCATGCCTGCTATTTCTATTCTGTGTATTAACAATAACAAAATGAAAAGCCAGTGGAGAAAGACTTTGAAGTAACTTTCAACTAAGTTTTATAATGCTTGAATGATCATAAAACAAAGTTGATTTTAAAATTATGTTTAAAGTGGTTGTTATAAAAAGGCTAAATTATTATTTTATTTTATTTCATATTTTTGAGACGGAGTCTCGCTCTGTTGCCCAGGCTGGAGTGCAGTGGCTGGATCTCAGCTCACTGCAAGCTCCGCCTCCCGGGTTTATGCCATTCTCCTGCCTCAGCCTCCCGAGTAGCCGGGACTATAGGCACCTGCCACGTCGCCTGGCTAGTTTTTTGTATATTTTAGTAGAGACGGGGTTTCACCGTGTTAGCCAGGATGGTCTCGATCTCCTGACCTCGTGATCCGCCCGTCTCGGCCTCCCAAAGTGCTGGGATTACAGGCTTGAGCCACCACGCCCGGCCTAAATTATTTTTTCATAATTCCTAAATATGCATTGACCCATTGTTTTTTGGTTGTGACCCACTTTTAGCAGTTTCTAAGCACATCTGGCACCAAGAGGTAACTTTTAAAGTGGTAGAGAGTCTGTGAATAAGAAGCTGGGTTTTACAAGTTCTTGAGTTATGCTTTGCCTCTGAAGATGTGGGATAAAGTAATAGGTAGGTCCTGTAGTCAAGGAGAAAAGTGATTTCTAAGTAAATAACAGGAAACCTTTTGGTACCCAAAGAAGGCATATGGAATAGAAATACCAGAAGCCAACTTCACAGATGAATTTTATGTCATTGATATAGCTCTACATTTTTTTCTTCCTGCTTTTCATAAGGTTTGCTAAAATATAGGAAGCCCAAAGGAAATTCAAAACTAAAATGTAGAGCTATTTTTTTTTTCACTATTAAACTATAATTGAATGGTCAGTGTTGACTGGCTGTTTACTTTCAAAGTACATGGGAAATGATAGTCTTGATGGTTTCTCAGTAGCTAGGTATTACAGTTCATTTTGGATAAAAAAATGCGCTCAAAATTTGAGTTTTTATTTTCTAATTAAGAGTTTATTTGCCTGTCTTTGGATCATAAAATTATTTCAAAATATAAATGTTGAAGTATTATACAGGTGACATATCTACAGAAATTCATCACTTTTTTTGTATATAGTCTACTATAAGAACGGTTAGTTTTAACAGAAAGACTTTATTTTTTATTTTATTTTATTTTTTGAAATGGAGTCTGTCTCTCTGTCACCCAGGCTGGGGTGCAGTGATGTGTTCTCGGCTCACTGCAACCTCCGTCTCCCAGGTTCAAGCAATTCTCCTGCCTCAGCCTCCCAAGTAGCTGAGATTACAGGCATGAGCCACCATGTATGGCTAATTTTTGTATTTTTTAGTAGAGACAGGGTTTCGCCTTGTTGCCTAGGCTGATCTCAAACTCCTGACCTCAGGTGATCTGCCTGTCTTGGCCTCCCAAAGTACTGGGCTTACAGGCATGAGCCACCATGCCTGGCCAGAAAGACTTTAGTTTAAAACTATAGAAAGAGTGTAAAACCACACATACATATAGTTTACAAATATAAATATTATCTTTAAATATATGTAATTATGTATTACATTACCCACATATAGTAATATATAAATCTTCTAGGAGGAGAAAATCTTTTTAGGTAGGAGAGAATAAAAATCCAAGTTCTAGGCTAAAGGGAAACTATCCTGCTGGCCTTAGAAAGACTTGTTTGGGAGAACACCCTGGCACATATTTGATATATTTGATACAAAGTAAAGGTGTAATTTGAAAATTCTTAGCATTTATGATATACCTGAAGTGAGTCCATTAAAAGTGGACCATTCTATGGCTTAAAGAAGTAGAAATGAGTGATCTTGTATCCGTGATATTCTATGCCAGTAGTTGTCAAGTGTTTTGGTTTCAGGACCTCTTTATACTCTTAAAAATTAATAAAGACCCCTAAAAGCTTACTTTAGAAAATCTTGGAAGATGTAAGAATACACAGCACAAATTCCAGTGGCCATCAGAACAAAGATGGCAATGGATGATATTTAGCCTGTGGAAAATTCAACTGTATGCTTATAAAATGATGACAGTAGAAAAGGCAAATAACATTTGTTACTATTTTAAAATAATTTTGATCTGGTGAATCTCTAAGGGTTCCCAAAGCACACTGAAAAATACTGCTCTATGCATCATCTGGAAAGAAACATTTGAACAAAGGGAAATAAACCTTACTCAATTAACCTATATAATATATTCATTGGAAAAATAACAATTTATGGAAAAATATTTTATTTATTTTTACTGTTGTGTTATAATTTAAGTTCTGGGGTACATGTGCAGAACGTGCAGGTTTGTTACATAGGTATACATGTGCCATGGTGGTTTGCTACACCCATCAACAGGTCATCTACATTAAGTATTTCTCCTAATTTCTCTTAATGCTATCCCTCCCTTAGCCCCCCAACCCCTGTCGGACCCCGGTATGTGATGTTCCCCTCCCCGTGTCCATGTATGTGTTTTCACTGTTCAACTCCCACTTATGAGTGAGAACATGCAGTGTTTGGCTTTCTGTTCTTGTGTTAGTTTGTTGAGAATGATGGTTTCCAGCTTCATCCATGTCCCTGCAGAGGACATGAACTCATCTTTTTTATGGCTGCATAGTATTCCATGGTGTATATGTGCCATATTTTCTTTATCCAGCCTGTCACTGATGGGCATTTCGGTTGGTTCCTAGTCTTTGCTATTGTGAACAGTGCTACAGTGAAGACTTCATGGCTAAAACACCAAAAGCAATGGCAACAGAAGCCAAAATTGACAAATGGGATCTAACTAGACCAAAGACCTTCTACACAGAAAAAAAAAAAAAAAAAACCCACTATCATCAAAGTGAACAGGCAACCTATAGAATGGGAGAAATTTTTTGCAATCTATCCATCTGACAAAGGGCTAATATCCAGAATCTACAAAGAACTTAAACAAATTTACAAGAAAAAAGCCCCATCAAAACATGGGCAAAGGATATGAACAGACATTTCTTAAAAGAAGACATTTATGCATCTAACAAACATGAAAAAAATATCATCATCATTGGTCATTAGAGAAATGAAAATCAAAACATTTTATTTTTTACATTCCTATTATGAGAATTGTGTGTGTATAACTACAGTTAAAACATACATGTTTTAAACTCCTGGCTGTTACCAGGAGACCAAGAAAGCATGTCTTTACCTCACAAAGGTGGAGAGACTTAGAGTAGACCATAGTTTGGCTCTCAAAATCTACACTAGACTGATGTTTCCTGAGTCTAGTACCAAGTACTTACTATACTCTCCTGCTGAAGCACCTTGACGTACTACTATTCTCTACTCAGGAATTCAATCTGGGGGAGGAGAGCATGAATGAGCTACGGAGCTTAAGGAGTGGGTCTGATCCCTCTGAAGGGAAGGAACTGGAACATCCTAAAGAGTAGTGGAGATTTGTACCAAAGAATTAAGGACACGACCACCTCTGAAAGAATGTAGATTAGATCTCCACATAGAAAAATAAACCCCAAAAAACAGAGAGTTTCCCATGAGATGTTCTCTTGTGGAAGGCAAACTTTTAGTTATTTTTCTTAGATTCCCAAGAGAGTCACAGTTAGCATAACTTTAAAGGTACCCTCTCCTTCCATGCGTCTTATGTTGTAATGCTTTCTAGATATTTTCAAACATTCAGTAAAGTTGAGGTTTCAATATATAGAATGAAGTTCAGGGTTGAGAGAAATGGTATCATCTTCATGTTTCCATTCTGGGAAGGTCAGCATGGCACACCCTAGGTCAGTGAGAGCCAGGGTTGAAATTCCATGTGAACTCTGTAGGTGGAGTAAGAAGTAACCAACCACAGAGATGGGAGTAGTTGAGGGTCAGCAGAGATCTGTCATGGGGATAACTGAGGAGTTCTTGTGAGACAAACCCTCTTTCTTTTTCAAATACACTGGAGAAAGATGACACATGACAGCAAGGAGACCACTTGGGTGCTTAAACTTCGTTTCACTGGCTGGGTGCAATGGCTCACACCTGTAATCCCAGCACTTTGGGAGGCCGAGGCAGGCGGACCACAAGGTCAGGAGTTCAAGACCAGCCTGGCCAATATGTGAAACCCTGTCTCTACTAAAATTACAAAAATTAGCTGGGTGTGGTGGTGTGCACCTGTAGTCCCAGCTACTTGGGAGGTTGAGGCAGGAGAATTGCTTGAACCCAGGAGGCAGAGGTTGCAGTGAGTCAAGATCGTGCCACTGCACTCCAGCCTGGGCAACAGAGCAAGACTCAATCTCTAAATAAATAAATAAATAAATAAATAAATAAATAAATAAAACCTTCCCTTCCCTTGAATTTTCATTAAAACATGACTTTCTTAGATATTTTTTGCAAATCATTTTCATGTTTTACCTTTTAATTTACTGCAGATCTATAACTCACAATCTTTTTCTTAGCATTAGCAGAATCCAGCATACTGATTTTGAAAGAAATTCTTCTGTATCTAATTTTGAACTGATTGTTCTTTTTCACCTGTCCCGTTGAAATGCTTTCCTTCCTCAATTAGAGATTTATAGATTAAATAAAACATTTGTTCAGTAGCTGTGGTGACCTCTGTCACCAGGGCTGCTAATCAAACTATCTCATACATTTTTCTCTAATCTGTGAGCTATTCCCCTTTATTCTTTCCTAGAACCTGTCTTCAATCTTTGGTTAAAGGCAATGTGATAGAAATAATATCTTATGGTAAGTAATTATAGAAATTATATATATCTTATTGTGGTTTTGATTTGCATTTTCCTGATGATTCATGATACTGAGCATTTTTCAGTATGCCTATTGGCCATTATATGCCTCCTTTTCAGAAATATCTGTTTATGTGTCCTTTGCCTACTTTTTAATAGGATTATGTGTTTTATTTTTCTAATTTTTTAGTTCATTGTTTATTCTGGGCATTAGTTCCTTGACAGATGAATAGTTTACAAATATTTTCTCCCATTCAATAGGTTGTCTCTTCATAATTTTGTTTCATTTGCTGTGCAGAAACTGTTTAGTTTAATCTAGTCCCATTTGTCTATTTTTGTTGCCTGTGCTTTTGAGGTCTTAGCCATAAAATAGTTGCCTTGACACTATTCACAATAGCAAAGACTTGGAATCAACCCAAATGTCCATCTGTGACAGACTGGATTAAGAAAATGTGGCACATATACACCATGGAATACTATGCAGCCATAAAAAAGGATGAGTTTGCGTCCTTTGTAGGGACATGGATGCAGCTGGAAACCATCATTCTTAGCAAACTATCACAAGAAG